>NW_019522639.1:329570-334659 GCF_002814215.2 Seriola lalandi dorsalis | reverse complement strand
CCCCCCCCGCTCTCCCACCTTCTCTCACTCCCCTATCATCCCCACACTCTTCTCTCCTCACCTCTTGCAGTATCTGCCTCTCCTATGTGTGAAAGCACGCACACACTGTGTGGGCGACCGATTGATTTCTAATTGTTTAGCTTTCAAATTGCACTCCCCGTTGCAGATGTTTGTATTCTGCTCCGCGTTCAGCATGAATTTACACAGACATGCACAGACACAAACAGAGACACACTTGTACAATAGGGATGTGTTGATGCCAAAACGTTTCATCCAGGAATTTTTGGATGTCTTAGCTCTGGGTTTTGGCATTGCACTTACTAATTGCCTCCAAGTGTAGGCGATTGTTACTATTAGGCCTCTTTATTTTCTGATTCTGATGTGCGTATGGGCACGTGGGCGAAATCCTTCAAGGCCTTTGCCATGAATGTGGTTTCAGTCATGGTTAAATAAGAGCAACAAGTGAAATTAAATTTTGTCACAATTTTCAAAACAAGGAATATTGCAGCCAAACAATAACATCTGAGTCTAACAAGTTCTTGATCTTGACGGGAATCCCCCGCCCAGACTCTTGGACTTCAGGGCTGTTTTAAATAAATTCAGACACAGATGTTGATTTAAAATGAAAATGTGTGTAGGACACGTTGTGTTTCACCGTGTGGTTCTTGACTTGAAATAAATGGACTAGCTGCAGGATGGCAGTAACTTTAATAACTTCAGTAGCACTCCAATGTAAGCTTCTGTATGAGGTGTTTCATAGTGGCCACTTGGCTCCAGCAGCCTTTCAGTATGTAGCCAATCTCCAGTGTAAGCACCAGTGTTATCCTGAGTTAGAGCAGTAATTACCTGCTGCTGAAGGATCCCTGCCACCCATGCGGAGCAGAGTTTAGGTTAAGCACTGGGCAAGGTGCAACCTAAAACGGATCCCGCTCTTTAATGTGGGCTCTAATGGCTCTGTGTGGTGGTGGTTGGACATGTACAGTACAGTAGCAAAACCAACATATACATCTCCACAGTTTTCCTATCTGGAGAGCCATGTCCTGTTCTGCTCTCTGTACAATTGGCGCGCTGTATCCAGTACAGCCGTGTGGTTGACTGGAAGGAGGGGCTGCAATTTAACTTGATCCCTGAAACTGTGTCTGTCAACAGTCAAAGCAACAATCAAGGCCCTTGTGTGCTTATGCAGTTATGTCTTGTGTCCGTCCTGTCTTTTCTGAGGAAAATTAAATCACTCATAGCTCAAAAGAAATGTTTCATTGGTCCAGTATTAAATGTAGGAGGCTCTTATAAAATGAAAAGTCTGGTTGAGCGTGACATCTAAAGGAATGAAAATATGACTTAAAAAGAAGTGAAAGTCAAATATTTCTTCTAGAGATCCAGCTCTCAGTCAATAAATCAATTATTTGATGAAAAGAAAAAATAATTTGGCAACTATTTTGGTAACTGATTAATTGCTTGAGTCATGTTTTTGAGTAAAAATGCCAGAAATGGTTCCAGCTTCTCAAATGTGCGGATTTGCTTCTTTGTCACATGTCAGTAAAAGTGAAATGTCTTCAGGCTTTGGACTGTGGGTCAAAACAATTAGTCAGTGCATTGAGAAAATAATAAGCTTATAAGTCTATAATGAAAATATTCATTAGGTGCAACC
Organism: Seriola lalandi dorsalis; assembly: GCF_002814215.2. NCBI lineage: Eukaryota > Metazoa > Chordata > Actinopteri > Carangiformes > Carangidae > Seriola > Seriola lalandi. The sequence goes on along the minus strand of NW_019522639.1, from coordinate 333,011 downwards.
TAAATTACTTCATTGTGCACTCATTCCTTGTGCAACGTTTCAGGTCTGACAATAATAATAAGATATTTAACTTCAACAGTCCTGCATATGCTGCAACTTCAAATTACTTATTTGAGAAGAAAAGACAAAACCTCATCATCTTGGAAAATAAAGTTTTATCTCATTATGCATTTGATGCATGTGCAATAGCAGCCTTCGTCAGTAGTAGTGTTTGCATTATAATTACAAACACTACATGGATTTTCCTGACCCATCATCCCGAGTTCTATTTTTGTCTTTTGAAATATGTACAAGCCATGTTCCAACAACTCAGCTAGTTTTCTGAGTCCAGCGGTAGCTTTATAAAAAGAGGTCTACATGTTCATGTTCTTCTCTCCAGGCCATTTTTTTTTTTTTTTTTTTCCAGATTGTGCAGCATTATCAACCACGTCCTTCACCTGACTCAGTAAGTAGTTTTGGATGACAGCAAAAGCTATGTTTCCAAAATGTAATTTATACTCTTCAGAGCATAAAGCAGCGGAGCTTGTCTGTCTGTAAGTTGTGTATTCTTGAGGGATTTTAAGGTTCTTATAGGCTGGTGCTTAACTTGGCATCTCTGGTTGCGCAGGACTTACAGTATATTGAAAGAAGTGGTCTTGCTCTGCTGCATGCTGAGAAGCCATCACTGCGGATGGGTGTAAGTAACGTGAGCGTAAACACGAGAAAATCAAGACCACGAAGTGTATGTGGGCAGACCTACAGCAGGGCCACAAATACACACACACACACACACTCACACACACACACACACACACTCACACACACACACACACACTCACACACACACACACACACACACATACATATACAACCTCGCGCTCCTCCTGTACACACTCACAGACAGATTTCACTCTCAGGGAGCCCGGAGAGAGAATGTAATCTGTTCACAAACCACAAAATTGAAAAATGACCCTGACACTCTTCCAAGCTGAAAAGTGAACAGTGCTTGCAACACAAGAAGGCATACTTATACCAAAGCTTTGCACAGCGCAGAGGTAAGCCTCTGACTTCAAATGAGCATAATTTAAGGATCTCTTAGGCGAAGATTCATTTGAGTCACTCTCTCTCCCTTTAACGCTTATCCTTACATACACACTTTAATCTTCTGCTGGGCATAAAGCAGCGGAGCCTGCCAGCGCCACAGATGTGTACTTTTGAAGAACAGACTAGGTATCTGGCCATGCAGCACGTGGCAAGACACATGCACACACTCTTATTATTGTTGTCATTGTTTTTATTTAATACATGTTATGCCTTTATTGGAAAGCAATGGTACAGATGTGGCAGCAACAAGTTAAAATCTGGCTTTGAGAACTTTCACGTACTGTATGATGTGCAAGTAGTTTGCCGGGCGTGAACCTCATATTTAAGTGCTATTTCGAGATGCCGGAGTGAAGTTTTGAATAAACATATATTTAAAATGCATATTTTATTTTGTACTTTGTGATATCAAAACTTCAGGTTCAGGTTCCAAAGTGAAATCCTGGTAGTTAAGACACATTTTAAGCCAAAAGTTCCCCCAAAAAGCAATGTACTTAAGCATATACGTCCTTTGAATTTACCACATTTAAAGTTTAAAGTAATGATTTTGAATATATTAAAAACTCATTCTCCTCGCATTTCAAGGGGCCAGAGTTTAGTAAAAGATAAACTGATCCCGGCGGTGTTACTGCTCTCTGCTGCCTGATCTTACCTGATCATCAATCATCTTTATCTTATTATAGTTTGTTTAGTTTGTTTCCAATTCTGCAGACCTTTGAGTTTAACCACAGGAGTGGATGAAGGCCTATCCGCAAGGACTGAAAAGCAAACACTTTGCACTTTGAATTTGTTAGCTGTAGTTTTGCAATCAAACAACAGAAAAACCTCTGCCAAACAAATTGAAATCATCCAAAAGGACGGTTTGAGGGCAGATGGTATAATAATGACCCGCAGCACAATTCCCAGCAGCACTGATGAGTAATGCACATGATGTGTTTGAAGGATTCAGTGTTTCCTAATCAGTAATATGCCTCTATTATAACCCCCCCCCCCCCCCCCGGAAACATATCATATGTTTTAGATGACATGGCTTTGTGGTTCTTCTCCTTCTTAATCGTACAACAAGTTGCGTGTAGTTTGTAGCTTCATCGGTTTTGCCTCTGAGCAACGACACATGAGGTTTCCCCAAACGCTCTCAGGCTGATTGTGAGCACGAACCCGTTCTCCGATTCCAACACGAGCGCGGAAACCACGGAGGCTTCGAGGACCAGGGCCCTTTCTGTTCATCCGGCAAACGTGGTATTAATTCCTATGATGCTTCCCAGATGCATGCACCGGACACTGATTTTTGGAGAAGCTGATATGTTAAGCATAGCAAAAGTAGTCAAAGCCCGTATGCAGTGCCAAAGCCATTTTAAAGGATCAGGATTTAAGTGTGCATACGCGTTTTTTTAATTTTCATTTATTTATTTATTTTTTTGCTCGACCAGCTTAAAGAACCGAAAGACGCTGGGCCTTGAGCTAAGTTTCTCTTTGCTTTTGCCCATTCAGTCTTGTTTTTCTTTTTCATTATACTTACTCTAAACAGTAGGAATCTGAGATCTAGTTAGAGGTCAGAAGCAGAGAGCTACAGAGCTTTTACAAAAAAAAAAAAAAACCTATCTATAAGTGCAGCATCTGGCGCTTTAGGGGATGTGCATCCTCCCACAACATGCGTGCAAACTTCTGAATCCTGACCCAACTCCCAGTAAAAGGTGACCCAGTGGAGTATTGAAGCTTCCAGATTTATGAGCCCGTAGCGATATGAGGAAGGTCCCGCGATGAAAACATTGTCTGGAGGCCCTCGGGCCGAGAGCCAGGGTGTTAGTTGACTAAAGACAACTATTCGTGCTGGTGTTCCTTTGTCCCCCGATGAAACGTCTGCATTGTGTTGTTATACGGGGTGTCTGTAAAGAGAGTCCCGTCTATGATTTATGGAATTAATCTTCGCTTCGCTGTGGAGCCAAATGTGAATATCTGTGGTAACAATATAAAACCATCAATCATTTGATCACTGAAGAAATAATTAATGTTGTGCAGGGAGCAGACAAGAGCTCATCTCTAATCACTTACAAATGGAAAAATATTGAGACAGAATTTTAAAAAAAACCCATCTATTTCAGCATATTCCTACTGTCCTCTGTGATATTAAGCACTGTATTATTTCCTCAATGGTAAGAATGTGCTGTATGCTGTTAGGTTATGATTTGTGGCGCCTTGGGTTTTACAGGTTGAACCACAAGCAAATGAGCAGCATTTCTCACAATCACTTTTTCTGAGTGACCTCACTGGGATAATGACAGGGGATGAAGCGCGGCAAAGGAGCTTCTCTTCTGCTCCATCTCTCGCTGGGATGCCATCAGTGATGGAGTGATGGGAGGT
>NW_019522639.1:317760-329542 GCF_002814215.2 Seriola lalandi dorsalis | reverse complement strand
GGGTGGGGGCAGGGGTGGTTGGGCGTACAACGGATGAGGGAGAGGTTTTAAAGCCTGGCGCTGTTTTGCCCTCAATTGCATGGCGGCACGACGCAAAAGACACCAATTAGAGGGAGGCGTAGAATGAAGCCCTTACTAGATGAGCTCAGCCTGCGGCTCCTGTCTGGCAAACACACACGCACGCACGCACACACAAACACACACACACACACGCACACACACACACATACACACTCACTCAAACAGGAGCCCCACCACTAGCTGCTTTTCTTTTTCAGGTCAGGTTGGCGTGTCCACACTTTACGTCTACGTTTGCAAGAATATGACGACGACAGGCCAGAAAGAGAAGAGCGTTGGGTCCGTGCCTGCTAATGATTTAAAATGTGTACATATGTGTGTGTGTGTGTGGGTATATATATATATATATATATATATATATATGTATAGCCGTGTCTGCTCTCTCTCTCTCTCTCTATGGGTGGGAGTGCGGATTTATTTTAATACCCTCTTATTTTCTGTCTCATGCCAGAAGCTATGTGTTAAACCTCTGCCGCACTTGAAAAAAAGCTTAGACCACCCCAAACACTGCAGACAGGTCTCATCAGTGCTCGTCAAACATCTCCTGTGGACTCTGTGTACTGTATGTAAACCGTATGTGCATGTACGTGTCTAAGGGGAGCTGCTGGGAACTGATATTTGAAACTTAGAGAATTGTGCTCTGTTCTGATGAGCTGTTGTTGCTCCTGTTGTAAGAAATGTCTTGCCTTCCTCTTGTTCTTGCCTCTGACTCTGACCTCTCCCTAAAGGTCAGGCGAATACTGTCAGCCACCTGTTTGGTTGGTCTCTCTGTGTCTTTTTATGGCTGATTTGGTGCTAATGTGCTGCAACCTGAATGGACGAGGCTGTTGAGGCTCAGGCTCAGAGATAAGCCTCAGAATGACTTGTAGTTTTGTCTCTCTGACACAAGATGCTGCTCTTGAGCTGTGAAGGCTGCAACAGAAATGATTCCTGGTGTTGAGAAGTTTGCTTTCTTCTTCTTCTTCTTCTTCTTCTTCTTCTGCTTTTGCCCCCCTCTGGGGTGATTAAGTTGAATACCTGAATGACACGCATTCAGCACCTTTTTGAGGGATATATCATTTTCTGTCTCTAACTCATGTGCAAATATCACAGAAAGTGTGGCCCCTTGAAAATAGTTTCCAATTAGGGTTCAGGATAAAAAGCTCCTTATTCCTCTCCTCTCCTCTCCTCCTCTCCTCTCCTCTCCTCTCACACCTCACTGGTTGGGAGTTCATTACAGTAGCATGTTTAAACAGCTGTAAGCCCCAAAAAAAGCTCCAGGGAAAACATGGTAGAGGAGGTTTTTATGTGGGAGCAGGATGGGATGGGATTGGGGGGGGGTGCACTGATCCATTGCAGCTCTTTTCCTGTGCGGTTACTCTTCAGTCATGCATCCAAACGTTTCCTCTCCCCTCTCCATCACCTGGGCAACTCGACACTAACCTTAAAGGAGGACACGTGAGGTTTCTTTTCACGCGCGTGCGCTTGGTGATTTTGTTTTGTAAACTGTGAAAGAGAAACTTGATGTACTTTCCACGTTTAAGAAACATAGCCCAAGGCGAGAGTGTATTTAAAGGAATGATGTAATGCTAACATGCAGGGTCTAGCTCTTGCACACTTAATACAGACACTCTCACACAGGTTCTTGTCACTTCAGCGTTAGCATGTGATGTTTTGAGACTGGCACTAATGACGGATGCTGTCGTCCTTCCCGGGAGGACAGGGTCGTCTCGCAATATTTCAACCTGAGAGTCAGAGAGGAAGAGAGCCCATACCAGTTAAACAGCCGAACTTCTTCTCCGCACTGCTCTCAGTACAGCGTTCACTCTGCACCGCCGATTCTCCTCTTCCAGTTGGCGAGGATGCCTCCCCTGTTTCATCTCTCGTTACATCCACAGCAGTGATGTCAGCTATTTTCTTTTGCCATTATCTTGCGGTCTCACTTCTTGGATTCAGAGTTTCCTGAAACTTGGCACCGCGTTGCTACAACAGCATCCTGTCCTGTTTTTTTTCTTTCCAAAGGAGCCTTTAAAGCTCCTCTTCACTGTTGCTAAGGAGTCTGAGGGGAAATTTGGAGGGAAGGACGGGCATTTGTTTGAGTCGTGTTTATCTTGAGGCTTTGGTGAAAAACCATAATATGTGTCCCGTGGGCCATATTTCCTTGTTGACCTACTAGTGAGAGCTCTGTATTTGATATGCCGGTGGTTTTGGAAAAGGAGGGCGGGGACGGCAGGCGTGTGAGTGCTCTTTTCCATATAGATCTGTGATCTGCTCAATAGGTTTAGACAGGCTGAGCTGAAACGCTATCCAGTAAATTTTATACAAGAAGGGATGGAAAGAGAAAAGACGACTTGATGGAGCGACAGCCTGAAAAAGAGAGCGGCGGATGAAATGGACGTGTTTGGCTGAACTGAGTCCTTTTCCACTGCTGTTCTTCCTGTTCTCTTTCAGGATCTGTCTCTATGTCACTTCCTAGTTTTTTGTTTGGTTTATTTAGTTTTTTTTCAGATTGTGCTAAGAAAGAGTTTCAAAATCAGGCCTGTTAAAGGATACGATGATCGGCCTCCCTGTGGCTTGTTGCCGTGTGGCTGCTGCATCCTCTACTTGTTTCTCAGCTGATTACAGAAGCATATGGGTGAGGAATGCTTGATTGCAGAGCCGCACCATGGAAGTGTGATTGATTGTTTCCTCTCTCTAGATGTGGGTGCTGCAGGACAAAGTCCAGTGGATGTGTTGAAGTGTGACTGCCTGACAGAGCTGTCAGCGCTCCCGGCACCATGGCAAGCTGTGGACAGAGCGGTGCATTGCATAAGAACTTATGTCATGTATCCTATACGAAATCAAAAAAAAAACAAAAAAAAAACAAAAAGATTTTGATCTTTTTTTGGGTTTGACAGCAAAAATCAAATTGAAAATGTGTGTGTAACGTGTGTAACTTCAGTGGCTCACACAGTGTGGGAACTTGGAACTAGGATCTCATCTGTACTCGGAGACATCCACCACAGCCGTCGTTGTTGTTCATTGTTCGAATTTCTTCACACAAACCTTTTTCTGCGATTTCCAGATTCTTTTCTACACAAGCTTGAAATGATTTCTAAAGCTCATTTCAGAAGAATCATATTGAGCCTTATTTGAGCCCACTTCCACTTAATCTTCATCATTTGAAGCTTGCAGGAACCATTAATATTTTGTTTTGATAACTTAGATTATTTTGGATTACTTTCTCTCTGTTTGAAAACCTCCGTTGTGCCGACACTGAGCAGAAAAATCCGCATAATTTAACACAGAGTAGAAAAGACTGAGGTCCAAGGCAGTTTTCTCAGATTTAAAACTGGCTAGTTCATATTTGAACAATAATAAAAACCAACATGTTTCAGCCTGAGACCAGCCTTCAACCGAGAATGAGTAATTGCTTGAGAAGTATTTTGCTGAAAATCTAATTGCATGCGTATAAAAGATTTGGTGAATTTCTGTGTTTCTCAACGGGGGAATTGGAACAATGTGCTGGAGGTGTCATCTCTTTTTTTTTTTTTTTTCTTTCTTTAATCTTTTCCATATTTGTAGGTCAGATACAGGTCATCAGAACGGACTGAGGCACACACGCCCCTTTGCTCTCCTTGTTATTGCATCATTATTTAACCGAGTGAAAAATGTCAGATTTCAGAGGACGCTCCAAGGGTTAAAGCCCCCTTTTGACCACCTTTATCATATTACTATCACTTTCTCTGATCGTCTCCGAGCCAAAGACAACACACAATACGTTTTCAGCAATGAAAAACACATGTTACTGATGTGACTCAATTTTGGGGTTAAAAACTGAAACCTTAGCTGTGTGTAGCGTATACGGGGGGATCAGGCACGTCTTCTTGTGGCTTGAAAAGCTTCGGCCCGCTTTGAGTGTAAATACTCCGCACTCGCACATCATGCATAATAAGCCGCTGAGACAAACCAGGTGCCTTTGTTATTTTGGAGTTGCTGCTCGGTGTCTGTGCTCATAAGAATTGCCGGTGAACTGTTGTGTCTCGTTTTGCAATTATGAACGAGGTTAACAAGAGATCCTGTTTCATGTCGGGAGTTCGGGAAGATCCGCCTCACGGCTTTGAACTTCGTTTCTCTTAACTCTCATGTCATGAATGCGGTAATCAGGCTAATCAGGATATTGACTCTGCGTCTCTTCTCTTCTTTAAATCAACTACTTGCTTTCAGAAACAGTTTTCCATGTTTTTAGAGGATTCTCTGATGTTATCCATTTAGGTTTTGGCACTAATAACCTTTCATTTCTCCTACAGACTGGTCTTTTTTTAATTTTTTTTTTTTATAAAATGCTGTGGATCCTGACATGATCGTGGATGTCATATTTACAGTTGTGAAATCCTGATGGAGGCTATTGCAGCCAAAAATTCTTTGGTTTCACAGTGTTGATTACTGCAAATTGCTTCTGCAAATGGCTGCAATATTTTTTCATTATAACTCAACGTTTCCCAGAAAGCGTCCCGAACGAGCTGTCCGAGGCTTGTATATTCATCAAGACTCAGAAACCGATCCTAACTACCTCGGAGTGAATTAAATGTGTTCGTCCTTTAAAGCGGAGGATTGAGTTATTGAGTCAACTCCATAATGAAGAAAAAACATCCAGTGATGTTTAAGAAGACCCGGAGAGCTGTTTCGGGATGCTAAGCGCAGTTAACAGGACGGATTTGGTCGTAATCCAAACTTTGATTGCCGTCACAGTGGCTGAACTATTCGGTCATTCTCAAAAGCGCTGCCAAATAATGAGCTTTGAGCTGTGACAAGTTTTAGTCCTGTCAAACTCCAGGAGAATCCCTCATCTCATCCTCACATGTATTGTGCAAGTAGTACATTAGAGAAAAGAACATTAATGTCTCTTGTTGTTCCCCAAACATATTTTTTCATTCTGGAAAGAAGAACTGAACTAAAAGAAGCTCTATGACAGGCACCCTCTGCTTTTTAATGTCAGATAAAACACAGCGAGCTGCTAAGCACTGACACTCATGTTTATCCATTGAATCTCCCACATTATAACTTCTGCTGCCACTGACTTGTAGCATTATGTCACAGATAGAAGCTCCTTTACTAGTGAGCAGGTCTCTATCTGGGCTTCATCTTCTCATCAGCAACAAAAAAAAAAAAAAAAACTAACCCCAACAGGTCAACTGCTTGCATGTAACTTAAGAGTAATTTATTTTGAAATGCATGAGGAAACCAAAACCAATTAGTCACTCAGACAGGAAGGAGTGTAGGGGAAAATGGGACGACAAGGCCGGGACGCGTGTCGAATGTGAACAGCCCCAGACGGAGCGGTGATGTCTTCTGTTCAATTTCACAAGACTGAGAGGGAGAGGATGTGCACTCACCGCCGCCCAGCACACGGCAATGTCAGCCATGGAAATGAACTGCTTTCATTTTTGTTTGTTTTATTGTTATTTCACTTCAATTTAACGTAGCACCAGTAAATAATACATATGTAATATTTGAATTATTTAAACAGCATAAACCAGGTCAAATGAGAGGTTAAGTGAGCTCTCATGGGTATTTACAGTTACTTAACTCGCTAGAGTAAGTTTGAAATGTCGTCTTGTCCCACACAGTAGAAATGGATACAAATTCAATTATAGATCTGTAAGGCCAAACATTATAGTATGTGGTAGATTGTGTAAAGCAAGGGTCTGAATAATTGAAAACCAAGGTCATAAGGATACAGAACTTTGTATGGATTTATATGTTTAAAAAATTCAATATTCTTTTTTTTTTTTTTTTAAACATCTTTTAGCTCTGTTTTGGTCCTCACCAACTCCTGAGGGAAATATTTGGTTCTTTAGCTGCTTATGCTCGACGTTCTTTTATTAGAGGGTAACAAAACTTTCCGAGGGTTTTCAGGCCGCCTCTGAAAACATTGCACCGATTGGTGAACGGAAACAATAAAGTTGTCGACAGAAAGAAAAAAAAAAAGCTGAAAGATGTTAAAATGCTGCATAGAGAAGAAGGAAACCGCAGAGTCTGGCGATAATTCTCTGTGGGTTCATCACTTTGAGGAACCCCCTTTGCCCTAAAGTGCGGCACTGTTAATATAAAAAATATTGATTATTATCAGCTGGTATTATTGATTTGTGTTTTAAGAGTTTTCAGACAATTCGGCAATGTTTCAGAAAACGTATGTAAACTGTTGTGAAAAGCTACGATATCCAGATGATATGGCAATGTGGTCTCCATTTTGAAGCACAGGGGATCAGTCAAGCTTGATGCTGGCTAGGAGTCCATAAATAAGCCAAGGTGCTTAGCGTCTGCCCAGATCTCGATCCGCGTCCCACGCTCCCCGTTTCCTTCCAGCCCACCTTGGCGGGCCAGTTTAGCCGACTCCAGCGGCTTTACACGGCTAATTTATACCCATCCCCTCCTGTCATACCCTCTTTAAAACGCCGCAGTGGCCGTGGTTGGGTTAAGGAGGGAAGCATGTGTGTGTGTGTGTGTGTGTGTGTGTGTGTGTGTGGGTGGGGGGAGGGGGGGGGTGTTGTTGGTGTAGTGGGACCCTGATGGAGTTAGCCTGTGCATTCACCAGAAAGCTGCTAAAACATATGAGCTCTCCTGGATGTGCTAATGGGAAAAGCTCTGTGTTGAGAGCGTATGAACGCAGTTTCAGGAAGCAGTAAATGTCACTGCTGATTCTTAATTACGTACCCCGATTCCTCCTCTGCGCTGCCGCGTGTGGAGGTTTACAGGCTTGCTCAGGTGGAATCAGATTGTGGTTACTGGCTTATTCAAAATGTCACCATAAACAGCACAGTAAATTATTATACGTTGTTCTGGTTGCTTTTTAAACTAAATAAAATGTGTCTTGGCTCATATCATCTTTCCTCCTTATTGAGAAATAATTTGTTTACAGATAAATGATTTTATTTATTTTCTATACTGATGTCATAGTTGATCTCTCTGTATGTTCTTTGGCTGTTTTTTAGCCACACTAGCAGCACAGCTCTAGGGATGGCAATGTTAGTCTGACTTTAGTTTGGCTGGTTTCATCCAGACTGAAATATCCGAAAAACTCTGTATGGATTGGTGCGGAATTCATGTTCCCCAGACATGAGGTTTGTGTGTGTGTGTGTGTGTGTGTGTGTGTGTGTGTGTGTGTGTGTGTGTGTGTGTGTGTGAGTGAGTGTGAGTGTGAGTGAGATCATAGCAAAACTTTAGTGGGATCTACTACAGAGGTGGTTCTGAGGACTTTGGCAGGTGTTTGTTTGTCGACCGTTTTTGTCACCACGGCACAACCGTGCAAGATACAGTCACGGACTTTGCAGGTGTGTAGCTGAGATCAAAATGAAGGAGGCTTTGAAGATTGGTGCAGCTAACAATGCAATGCTGATTACTCATGGGAACGCCGACATTTTGACGGGCATCGCAGCTGGTGTGATCCCATTGCAAGATGGTCTCTAATTTTCAAAACTGATTGAATTCCCATCAGCTTCAGCTGTACTTTCCGTTTGTGTTACTGTGTTTGCTAAACATCAGCGTGTTAGCATTGTCAGTGTTAACATGCTAGCATGCTGATGTTAGCAATCCTCATTGCAATATTGCATCTCTCATCATTGCTATAGTAAGCAGATAGGCCTTAGCTAATATAAAACTTCTCCTCATCAAAGTAGTATCGGATTAATTTGATTCATTTACAAGATACTGATGTCATCGTTAACCTTGCTGAATGTTCTTTTACCTGCTTCTGTAGCAGATGTAAAATGTATTCACCATTTTAACTATTGAAACCTCCATTGTGAGGCCATCCGACACGACCTCGCTGGATGTTCCGGGGCGATGCAAGCTGACAAGAGCTTATTATGCTCCTGCTATTCTGAGAAACAAATCATTTTGTTTTCATTCATGCTGTAAAAAGTTCTGGGACCAATTTCCAGGCAGAACAAATGTCTTCCTCTGCAGAGCTGTGGGGAGTTACAGTCAGAAGGTCTACTGGACTCTATGCCAGCAGAGATGGGTCCGTTAGAGGCCAAGTTGGCGTTTGTCTTTCCCTTGAGCACATTATTTATCCCTAAAATGGCCCTGAACGCAGCACTGTTCTTCCTCCCACCTCAGCCATGATACAGTATCCTCAGAAGGTGTGTTTATGGCTCTGTAAATCTGTCATCTTCAGATTACCACCAAATACTGAAACCAAATATTGCTATCACTTGCAAGACTCAGCGATGCAGTTCTATATCAAGTATTGAATAGTAAATAATCACAATCAGGGAGTTAATAAAAGGAGCAGTTGGACTCCCCCCGGGATATGAAAGGAATAAAAGCTAAAAGGAACAAAACTTGAATGCTTATGATCAAAGACAAAGAAGAAAATATTTAGGGAGGATTTTAAAGGACATGTTTTAGCTGCCAACTTGTAGTTCACCTGCCATCTGGCTTAAATTGGTTTTAGCTGATTGTCAGGGAATTACATCTTTATTTTAATCCTCTGGTTTTGTGGAGACGGGGAAGTGTGGTTGATTTTCAGCTGCAGGTCGTAAAATCCCTGTCCTGGTAAAACATTTTATATTGTGGCCCAGAAAGCTTTTTAAACAATGGCTTTGGTGTAAATCATGCCTGGAGTACATACGTCGCTTGTGGAGGCAGTGGGAGGCTACCATTTATCCCGCCTGAATCACTTAAAGCTTCTCGTGGGAGCCAAAGGTTTGGACTCTAAGTGTAACTTAATGTCATTCCCTGGTAACCTTAGCTTCACCTGTCTCTCTTTCTGAGAGCCCAGGGCCTGTTAAGTCAGGACATCACCCCATAATACTGCAATCTTTTAATTTCACCCTTTATTCTGCATCAAGAGGAGTAGAGGAAAGGATCAGTTAAACTTCAGCTGCTTGGAAAGCCTACTTGGTGTCCCTTTACAAGACCCAGAAAACATTTCACTTTACATTTATGCCTTATTTTGCATGAGAACTTCTCTGGTGTCATTTCATTCTACATGGCTTCATTCTACATTTTGTTGAAATAACTGTCAGTGTGTGACCGTGGTCATTTAAAGCTGTGGTGCAACTATCTCCATTGTGGTCATTAGTTGACGGCTAATATCTCTGTATTTCTCCATTTCTATGTGAACTAAAAAACTGATTCTTTCTGATTGTTTCTTGGTGTTTTTAGCTTCTTGCTCAGTAGAAGAATATAAGCCTGTCCTTTTGGTTTGAATGAGTTTTAAACCATGCTAGCAGCGCCACTCTTTGGATAGTGGTGCTGCTCGGCTGGTTGGTCTGCAACTTGGGTCCAGACTGAAATATCTCAGAACACTGGACCATTGCCAAAAAAAACAGGTTCATCAGGTAAGACATGATCATTCAGAAGATCATATAAATTTCAAGCCCATATACAAATGTAATATACAATAAAAATATATGTAAAAATGATATATGAAACCTATTAGAAATTGGAACAATTTCACATATTGACATGTACTGTATGTCTAGCCCATACAAATATATATTTTTATACCCAGCATGTGTGCTCATATTGTAGACATATGTTACATGAACATATATCCATCCCAAAGCCTGTCAACATATGTTGATATTATAGACAGTGGGTTCCAAAAGTCTGAGAGCACTTTCCCAGAATAAACATGTTTAAAATGAAAGAGAAGTTAATAAGAAAAACATGTGTAAGCATTTAGAAGTTTTATTTTTATGTTGTTTTAACAAACTTGCATATATAAATTAAATATATATCATTAACAAATATGGTCACAACATATACAAATTCATCATATAGATATTTTATATGTACCATGGCTTTTTCATATGTTATAATATATTTTGATATAAGCAGAGGATGTATATACCATATGTTATGATAATATATCCCCTTATAGGTGACATGTATGGCAACATCACTCTTGATATAGGGACATGTATGTATATCCTATATCACATTTCTGTAACCCGAACAACCGCCCCAACTGTACAATTTTAACCCAAATGTTGATCAGGATTTAGAGATCACCCACCTGGTTCAAGTTTGAGCCGCTGCACTTACTGTGGCTGTGTTCACACACGGGTTGAGACACATATAAAGTGCTGTAGCTAATCTAGCTAAACTGTTGGTCAACCTGTCTGATCATCTGATCGCTTGCCCCATCAGGCCTCACTGATTTCACCTTGTTCCCAGATGTCAGCGATTAGTTTTGGGCGTACAGTGTTATCATAATTGATAGGGACAATGGCCAAAAGTACAGCAGCGAGAGTTATCCTTTAAAACACGAGAACATTTGTCGACGGACAATCAGTTCCCCTAATCCTCTCAACCACTTGCATGCTTCCCTCATGCAACCTAATATCCCAGCCTTCTTCTTGTGTGAAATAACAATGCACTATATCAATTTTTCTCACCTCATCATCTTCATGGATTATTGTTTAAACTGTGAGGAGACACCTCCAGCAATGTTGTGGTAGGGAACAGGCTCCAAGTGCGTGTCAGTCAAACACATTAATTTCCTCCTCGGGTGTTTAGGTTTAAACTCTGGGCACATCATCGATGCCACAGTTTATTTTCTGTAGTCGTACGTTTGCAAATATGAGAAGGATTTCTTCTGAAAGCAAATATCAGAAGGTTATGGATTAAGGGTGCACGGGGGTATAATTTCTGTGTCGGCCTGTGAAAACGTGCACGTCCACGTCCCTCCCTGCTGGCACCACAAAATACACCAGTGTTAAGTGGGTAGTCGAGTGTGTGTGTTTTGTGTTCATGTGTGTTTTTAGATAATTCCCCAATTCGCAGAATGTACAGACATTCCCCACTACCAAATCAAACAAGCCAAGTCCCAAGACTGTCAGCAGTGAGTTAAGACTCCAAAATGGCTTTGCTGTGTAGAACTTAAGTATAAGAAGTGTGTGTGTGTGTGTGTGTGTGTGTGTGTGTGTGTGTGTGTGTGTGTGTGTGTGTGTGTGTGTACTGGTTAAGTGTCGAGACATCCGCTCCGATGTTGTGATTAAGGTTGCTGACTGTTTGTTCTGGAGTGCAGCACATTCCTTGCAGCCTTAATTGATAGCAATTATGTGGTTTTTGATTTGGTGTTTGATTGGGAGGTGGATTTGAAGTCTTGATTTGACGGGCACAGAGTTTTTATTGTCTTTGGAACGTCAGGGTCGAATGCCTGAGTGATAGCCTACTACCTTGCAAGTCACATCAAGGGGCACCAGTGAGCTGACACTAACTTGGACCGCTCTGTTTCTTTTTTTAGCTCTCTGTTTCGAGCGCTTGTGTTTTGCCGTTGCAAAAGTAAAAGCTGAAAAGCTACTCAGTGTATAGTATATTCCCACTGTGCCAAGAGCTGTCCGTCTTAGCAGTTGTTTTTCTCCATAACCAGAGGAATTGTCCCTCCAGGGGACACCTGGCTTGTTCCCCACCTCCACGGAGCAAATGTTCACCGGCTTAAACTGCCAGATGTTATGAAAGGATCCATTGAAGTAGACCTTTAGGTCATAACGGAATAGAAAAAAAGTCACCATGACTGAAAAGTCTATTCTGATACCGTCAGTGACCAGACTATGTCATCTGATTTACATGGGGCTCTCACATGTAACTTCTTGTGAAGCAAAACACAGTCAGGAGCCGGACATGAAGTCATGTGCTCCCAGATATGTGTCAGTTTTGTTTAGATGTAAGTTTGGAGTCAGCATTTCTGTGCATGCTTGGAAATTTGTGGGGTATTTTTTTTTTTTTTTTT
>NW_019522639.1:317628-317710 GCF_002814215.2 Seriola lalandi dorsalis | reverse complement strand
CCCCCCCTTCCTCCCCTCGACGACTTATATGTCTTACCTCTCCCAGTTCCTATGAGGACCTCTCCCTGTTTCACTCCTGGCC
>NW_019522639.1:296033-317578 GCF_002814215.2 Seriola lalandi dorsalis | reverse complement strand
GAGAGAGAGAGAGAGAGAGAGAGAGAGAGAGAGAGAGAGAGAGAGAGAGAGAGAGAGAGAGAGATGGAAAAAAAATAGGAACTAGGAATATGAGAGACAGAAATTTGAGATATTAGGAGAAGAAATGGAAAGAATCAAAGGGGGAGGAAAATTGGTTTACAGTTGTCTGTCTGCCATTATTCCCACTCTATGACTGTCTGAGAGAAACACACACAAACGCACATACACACACACACACACACACAAACGTGTGAAGTTGCGAAGTTGCAGCTGGCCCAACTCCTTGTTTGAACTAGCATGCTTGACTGAGTCCCATTTATTGATTGGCTGGTGTGCCAGACCTGAGGACTCGCGGGGGCTCGGACGCCCCCCCCCACCCCCTCTCGTTCACACATCGCACACACGAAAACACACACGCACTCTCCTAGCCCTTCCTCCCTCCCTCAACTTCCACAAGTTACTCCTGAGGAAGAACGGGAGTAAGTTAGAGAGGAGACGGCCGGCAGGCAGGACACACAGAGTGACCCAGAGAGGAGGGCAACACACACACATACAGACAGACACACACACACACACACAGGCAGAACTGGAGTGGTTGGCTGACACACTTGAAAAGGCATGGAGCAAGATTTTTCATCTTGCAAGCTGCTGCTGACAGCTCTTCTTATCCTGGTACAGTAATGTTTTCTTTTTTTTCTTTTCCTCCTGTAAACATTCATTTCGACGAGTGATACTTTTGTAATTTATCTTTTGCTTCATCATTAATCTCCTTCAAATACTTGTCACACTAAATAATGCATCCAGAAAGCGTGAGTTCTAATAGATTTCTTTACTGTGCATACGTGTGTATATGCACAGTATGTATTTGATGACTGTGTGACTCTCCCAGCAGCAGTGGTAGTTAGTGATGTGACTCCGTGTCCTCGATCCAAGTCCCAAATAATAGTGTCATGCATGTGCAGGTTAGCAGGCTGTTTTGTCGGAGGTGAGGGCTGCCTGTTACATTGCACTGACTGCCTCGCAGCATGACGGTGAGTACAGTGCCGCGCAGCAGTGCGGAGCAGTCGACAAGAGATTCAGCAGATGTGCAAATATCGTGTGTCTTGCCGCCTGAAAAGGCCATCGTGTGTATATTGACACAGTCTGCAAAAGAAGGCACTGGAGTCAGGTTTCTTTTTCCCTGTCGAGGAGTTTTCCATCTTCAAGGAAAATGTCCTTAGACTCAGTTGCTGACAGGTGACTTAAATAGAATCTGTCCATCAGAATAACATATAATGTGGAGATCAGTGGTCTTTTATCGTATGCTCATTTCCTCTCTTACACTTGATGTGAAAACATGGGATGGTTGACAGCCAGGCTGCCTTTGCGGTCGTGTGTTTGCCCTGTTTTTCTCATAGTAACAGAGCTGGAGAACAAATATGTCTGAATAATATAATGCCTGGTTGTGTAAATGTTACTGTTAAGGAATCCGAGGTGGCATTGTGAGTCATGTGTGGAGGGATATGAAAGGGTGCATGCTCCCTCCATGAAGCCGTCCAGTGCAAATAAAACCCTGGGGGGATCAGAGCGGGAGAGGTGGGATGTGTAGTGATGGAGGGTTAGGAACACTCCAAGTGGATATCCGAGCCTTTTTATTATTGGATCCAAATCTCAGCAGGACGGCCTTGTGACCAGCGGAGCCTTGTGTTCCTCTGCCTTCATTGAGAACAATAGCAGCACAGTCAGCCAAACAACCTCCTCATCTCCATCCCTCCGTCCCTTCATCTACTTCCCCTCCTCTTTCTTCACCATCCTTGTTATGCCTCTGGCTCTCTTGGCCTCGCAACACACAGCTCTCAGCTGTAATTGAGTGCAAAATTCACTGATTGCTTTTCAAAGGAGAATTAAGGTGGTGCGCTAACCGGCTGCCCAGAGCGCAGCCTGTGTTTATTTACCGTGGATCCAAACATTGAAATAGTTGGCCCGTGCAGAAAGTCGTTCCGTTGCCGATATGTTTGGCTGTATGCTCCGTTGGCTGTGTGTTTAGGTCTTACCGTTCCCCTCTGCTGTTCCTCAGGCGTCATCAGCACTGACAGCCATTCATATCAGTCCCCATGCGCTTTTAATAATGTGAACCCACCGCCCCTCTCCGCAGCATATAGCATAGGTGTTTTTGCTACCGTGAACCAAAGAAAATAATCGGAGCAGTATTATTACCTTGTATCTGCTTTCCTCTACAAGATCATTCATCTTTGTAGACAAAGCACAATGCAACGTTGTTGAGGAAAAGGGGTCAAAGGGGTCAAAATAACTTGGCATACCTTGAGTTTTCCCTCTGAAATCTCAAGGCTGTGTATCTTAAACACAAAGCTGGACCTTCAGCTCAGTGAGCATAAATCTTTTTACAGCAGGTGTTACACACAAAGTTCTCATAGTCCCGGCCCCTATCCGTTGTGTGCAGAGTAAGTGGGCTTGTTGTGCCTCACATTTCTTTCCTAATCTGCAGGATTTGAGATTTTTAAATCACTGTCAAAAACTCTGCTGGATGTGCAAGCGCTGCCGCCTCACGGTGTATAGATGTCACGGTGGGAGTGCACAAAAAGTGCATTTCTGCAATCTTAAAATATTCTTTCATGGTTCATCAACAGCAGAGAGGCTGCCTCGGTGTTCAGCTTATTGTGGAAAATGATAATTTTCCTATTCATTGCTTTAAACCCTCCAGTGAATGGCAGATTATTTTATTGAATGTGTTTGCACCTCCAGTCCACTGAGTCACATTCCTGCTGCACAGAAGGTGGATGATTGGTCCCAGTGTTGGTTCCAAGTTCCAGGTCTTTTTTCTTTTCTTTTGTTTTTTTTTCTTTCATTTTCCAGGTTTTCATCCATTCAACAGGTAGAGAAGCAGTTTTTCCTTCACCTCTTTCTCTCTGGCAGCTTTTGAGTAGCACCCCCACAACCCCCACCACCACCCCACCCCTCCCCCAAGATAAGCTCTCCTTGTTAGAGAGGGCAAAAGCAATCTATTCTCCTTTTCACTTCGCCAGGTATTTGGGCAGCGTAGCTCTCTAACTTCATTTAGTCAGCTCTGCAAAGCTCTGCCTACGTCTTTAATTGTTGTGTTGTGTCTGTTTTAATTGTAATGTGACTCTTTCTTTTTGTGCCACAGAACAGGAACCCGAGTCAGGCCAGTTTAGATGTAACATAGTGATGCTTTTAATTGTTTCCTGTCTGAATAAATGAATAAAATGGAAAAGGGCATGGAGAAGCGTGAGGCAGCTGAGTAAAACCAAGAGATATAAACATACCTCACACACAGCCATACATGACCCACATCACGTGCCAGTGCCAGCCTTACAAATAAACATCTTCTTCAGAGCAAGGTGAGCCGGTCCAATTGAATCTGCATGTAAGACGTAAAAAGCCTTGAGAGGAGAAGATAGAGGGTTGGAGCAGATCTTCATTCACTCTACATCTGAGATACGCATTGTCCTTGCACTCGAAAAATTCATCTTCTCATAATATTGATTTTGGACGCTGCAGTAATATCCATGCCTCTGCTGCCAAACACAGCAAGATGCAATTAACAGAGAGAGGAACGCAAGCGAGGCCTGAAGCTTAAGAGAGGACTAACACTTGATTACTTCCCCTTACCATCTGTCTTACTCTGTCACATGCACTCCTATGGTTTCGGAATATTCCTTAGCCATATGAGAAATGTAAGAAGTTAAATAAGTCACTTTTAACATGCGAAATTGTTTAGATAGACCAGTCCAGCACAAAGATAGCACTTGTGTATTGCACTGCACTGTGTTAAAATACACAGTGCAGTGCAATACACAAGTGCCACAGTTGCCTCGGGGGTGAAAGAGCTGATAATGAATGAGGTGACAACAGTGAAAAAGGGGAACTGGAGATGCTCACACCGTCCATGACAGATCACATAAACTTTCAGCTTCCTTTCTCCCGTCTCTCTTCTCTTCGGTTGTGTAGAGCTCGCGGACGGCCCGGTCAGAAGAGGACAGAGACACGCTGTGGGATGCCTGGGGCTCGTGGAGTGAGTGTTCCCGTACCTGTGGAGGAGGAGCCTCATACTCCCTCCGACGATGCCTCAGCTCCAAGTAAGGCTTTCCGCTCAGCTGGGTGTCACCTGAAAGCCTGTTACATACATGCAGTAATGTAGTGTAATGAGCAATTCTTCCTCACATTAGTAAGTGTCAGGTACATTAGCAGAACACATGCATGCTCCACACATTACCTACTACAAGATAATATGGCTCAGGAAAAGTAAGTTAATCTTGATAATTAATTGCAATAATTTATGCTAACACACTAAATTAAGATGGGGAACCTGTTAATCGGTATATCTGCTTAACATCAGGATGTTAGCGTTGTCATTGTGAGCCGATCAGCATGCTCAAACTGTCCTCTACAGCTTATATGAATACAAGAAGCAATATTTCTAATATGAGAACCAGAGGCATAAAGAGGAGTCACGTTTTTGAGCAGGGGACTCAGAGTGGTGCCCTGTAATAAATAAGTCTCAATCATTAGGAGATGCTTGCATCACAAGAGGAGAGGATATACAGCAAATTGAATATATATAATTTCAAGTTAGAGTCTCATTGACCTTCAGATAAATGGAAACATCCCGTGGGCAATTTGTAAGTGTGTGTTCAAACACTATCCAAGGTAATCTCCTCTTTTAAGGAGGAAAGTCCCAACTGGGTTTGGACTGGTTTCCATTAAAGTGCCATATCGAGGCTTTAAGATTCAAGAGAGGGAAAAGGGGGGGGGGGTCTTTTTCTGTTGCTCACAGCTGCTCTGCCAAATAAATCCAGACAGCGTCCCTAATAGTGTGAGTAAATCTCATCAATCGCCCTGTTCCCATGGGCTGTAATGAGAGTGCTCAAAGTACATATGACTGGTTTGTGACTGTTAAATAGCCCTGAGGGGGTCATCCGAGATCACTTGCCCATCCACCTACGAAAGCTGTCTAGACGGCCATATGAGCCTAATTCTTGAATTCATCAATGACAGTGGGGATCCGATTTTCACTAACGTCCCGGACATGTTTCTTCACGAATTGGAGCATAACAGTACATGTCACTTTTAATAACTCTTTTCTCTGATAGAGTTCTCTGCAAACAATGAGCCCTCAATGGTTTGATTCCCACTGCTCATCATCTTGGCTTAAACTGGAGCTTGCACTCTGGACCTCTCTGTCCTTTCATCCTTGTGCCAAAGTCACCCAGTTGGTTAGACTTCAAGCTAACCCAGTGGGCTTCAAGATTAAAGCTGCGGGCCAAGGGTTCTGGGCAAAGTGGCCAATTGCAAATGGATTTGAGGAACAAGAGAAAAAAAGACTGAAGGAGGGTATGTTTTCCATAGAAATGTTGTCACATTTATAGACTGGGAAATAGCTGCAGGGTGACTTCACTGCATTCCTGTATTTTTACAGTTCCCAGAAAGTATCGCTCACTCTGTAAAGGTAGCCAGTGAGCTTTGCTGCTAAAGTCACCTCTGTTTCACTGATGGGGGGGCCTCAGGGGGGAGCGCCAGCAGTGACAGGAGCGGCCAGTGAGATCATAAAACAATGCAACTGTCCAAAGACATACTGAGAAAACAGCACAGATCATACTTGAGGTCATAACCGAGGTGTACTGCAAGGTGCTTCCAGCTCTCCATCACCATGAATCAATCTGCACTGGCACTGCAGAACCAGGCCAAGAAGCATGAGGCTGTCAAAACCTCAAACTCAAAGTGACAGACTCCCCCTCCCCGCCCTTTACTGCATTGTAAACACTGAGGTCAATGGCTTTTTGAGGAGTTCATTTCATGATATCAGCAGCTGCCATTTCTCTTTGCTTGCCCAGAAATTTTTGGTCAGGCAAACCTCAGATTGCTACTGGCTGTAAAAGCAATTGACGTTTTAAGAGGTGTTTGGGGTTTGAGCTCCGTGTGGGATGTCGGGGAGTGTATGTATGTGTAGACGTACATGCTCATGTAAGCCCAGGCGGGTAATGTTTACAAACCCGTGTGTCCTTTGGCGGTGGCAGTCATGTATGGGGTTCTTGAGCAAATGGAAGAACCCTCCGTCCCACCTCATCCAACCTCACCCCGCTATTGCGTGGGAATGAGGGAGCAGTAGCCTGGCCCCGGGTGGCAGATCAAACAGCATCATTAAAAAGCACAGCACAAGGCCCCTTGTGTGTGTGTGTGTGTGTGTGTGTGTGTGTGTGTGTGTGACTCTTTGGAAGGAGCGGCTGGAAACGGGCCTGCAACACCCTCCAAACCAATACCATTCCAACTCTCTGACCTTTACACAAACACACACACACACACACGCACACGCACACACACAGGCACGTAGGACTCACTGCTACTGCAAAAACGCTTGACAACCTCCCAAACGGGCACATGCAAAGTACAGACTAAACACAGATCGCCTGGCCCTCATTAGTCGTGTCTCCCCCCCCTCCCCCCACCACCACCCGCCCCCGCACAACACACTTCACTTGATCACAAGCTCCATTATTAGCAACAGCATAGCTGGTTTGAAGCAAGTGTGGACATATGGATTGGGTGTCATGGCAAGAGAAAGCGCTGGTCTATTATTTATGAGGCTCATGGTTGGCAAACGCTTAAGAGATTTGTCTTTTTTGTCATTTCTTTTTATAACAAGAAACCTCTCTCTGCTTTATTTAGAGTTTGTTTAATAAGTTGAGAGTAAATTGTAAAAGAGAGTCATGTAACCCGTTGGTAACCTTCCACCATCAGGGAGTAAAGATGAGCAGGACAGGACAGGGGCAGGGAACCAGTTAAGCATATAAGTGCTACAAAAAGCTTCTCATTCCTGATAAGGATGTTTCTAATATTCATTGCGTCACTGATTTGCTGAAATTACAGGCAGTGACATTAAAATATCTGTGGCATTTTGGAATTTCACCGAAGGCATCCCACAGCTGTGTTTAGTGTCTATGTTTAAAGGTTATAGTAGTTAAAAGTGAATTTTCTCCAAGGCAATGAATTGTCTAAGTACCCTGGGCCTGGCACCGTGTTCATGTCTCTGTCGTGACAGTGTAGGGCGACACCCTCTGTGTGGCCTGTGCAGTGCTAAAAAGGAAGTCGAAAACATTCAATCATAATCCAGATTTTCAGTTGATGATAGGAATAGATAAACATTTGAGTTACATTTCTGAAAACCGAAAACTTCATGGAGGCGCTAAAAGAAAAAAATCAGCACACATCACCAAAGTATGTCGGCTTCGTCTTCAGGGGAAAATCATTGTCTCCAAATTATTCATGGCAATCTAACCGACAGGTGTTGAGATATTTCATTGTGGATCAAAGTGGGTATGAACCAAATGACTGACATTGCCACCCCCAAAGCCATGCCACTTGCATAGCTAAAAGTGTGCTTGTGTATAGAGACAGCCATTCGGCCATTAAAATCAAGAGTGTATCTTCCTGGGAGCATAAATGTGCTCAGCAACTTTCTTTGCACTCTCTAATCTAATATGTGAAGTTGACGTTTTGACTAGGGAGCATGAATGTGTGCAGTGAATTTCATACCAGTGTTCCCATTTAATTTCTATATTTCTTATGTGCAAGGGAAAATGTGTTGCCTAAAAGAAAAGTTGTCCAGGACATCACAAAAACATCAAGTTTCATCATCAGGGGAACGTGAATATCAAATGAAAATTGACTATGGCCATTACTTTTAAAAGACATATCTCCGTGTACATGACAAAGTGTTGGTCAATGACAGATTTTCAGCCTGATAGTGGCACAAAAAGGACAGATAAATATAAGGTCAGGAGATCACTAAAAACATTATGAACCACCCCCCTGGGGACCATGAAAATTTCAAATTTCATAACATTGTGGGCCAATAGTTACAGAGACATCTTGCTGTGGACTAAGGAAGGACAAAGGAAAGAAGGAGCGCCTTTGTCTGATGTTGCGTCATCTTATTCAACTTTGTCCTGAATGCCCCTAAACTGATCAATACCAGAGCTCATAGCATCAGCATATTTTAGGCATTACAAAATCAGCCACATTTTCATTTGCCTACTTGCCTCAAGTGTATCAATATTATGGCAAAGGTTATGGAGCCGTGCTTGCAATTACTTTCAATCTAGCGAGACGAGTTGATGACATATATATGGACTTTATGAGCCAGACAAATTTTATTGCATATCCAATATTATACGAAGTTATTACTATGAATTTTTCATGGTTACAGTAGATTTTAGCTCTTTTCTTGTCTGAAGATGAGGTTATTGGCGTGCTATATGGTAATTTTACTCTATGTGGTGTCTTGTGTGTTGTTAGCTGAGCAGCAAACTCTGTGTAGTTGTGTCTTTTGTGTATATTTGGCTCAAAAGAAAAGGGTCATAGTCTGTGAGTTATGTGTTATGTGCTCCAGGAATTCTGATATTTCAACCAAGTTGTTTTTCCCTAACCTATGATGACGCCATGATGAATCCCAAGTCCAGGCTGTGCTTCTGCTTAGCCTCCACTTTGTAGCTTCCAAAGTCAAGAGGAAATGAAAAGGGAAATTCATTTTATTCCCTTTGCCTCCTTTTTTTTTTTTTTTTTTTTTTTTTAACGTCTAGATTATATATTGCTCCTCCCAGCATGATTTTCCACACGGATCCAGACCTTTGCTACCTGTCTTTCAACTCTTGGTCTTTGAAAGTCTCTTGTTTGGGTTCAAGCCCCATGACCTGCTGTTTAGCTTGGCAGAGAGGACTGTCTGAATTTGTCACAGGGTCTAATGTTCTTGCCATGCCACACGTTCCACATTCACTCCCTCTGCTCTCTGGAATAATATTGTAAAAATCCTTAAGCCCCCGTTCATCCGTGAGTCCAAACTCTGCAACGTTGCCTCCAATCATGATTCCAGATTAGCTAAGGGCCTGTGACACTGGAATTCCTCTTAAGTTTCCAAACTCAAAAGAATATCCTCTGATTAGTTTCCACTGGGGTCTTGGATAATTGGCCTATCATAGTCACCATCAATGGTTTATCATCACTCGCCATCAAAGCACAAAGGAATCCTAATTTTCAGTAAGTGGTTAGCTCCATAATTTGGACAAAGACACTGCCGACTGTCATACACAGAGTCGTGATCCAAACTGCTCCAATCTGTTAAGCAGACACAGACTGGAGGGCTCTGCTGTGTCTGCTTTACTACTGTATGTGTGGTACTGCTGGTTTATAAAGCAAGGATTTGTTTAAAGACTGGTCACTAAGACAAATGAGGGAGTATCTGAGTGTTTTCAGTACCTATCCACTCTTGTGTTCTGTTTTTCTTTTTCCTTTTCTCTAGTTTATCTTGAATTTTTAAAGCTTTAATTGACTTGGTTTTTCCTGATTTTGTTTTTTGGGGTTCTCATTCTTGTTACTAGCAGGCTATGCTAGATTGAAACCAAATGATCAAATGCTAAACTAAGATGGTGACCATGGTAAACATCATAATTGCTAAACATCACCATTTTAGCATGTTGTAGCATGTAAATCTAAACATCACAGATCCGTGTTTGTGGGCTGCCAAACCGTCGCTGCGGGATTGCAGCAATTCAAAAAGATAATGAGAGTCAGTGGTTGAAATAGCAGCCATTAAGTCGCTGGGGTGCATTGTGGTTTGTTTCATCATCCACCCCCAAAGCCAGTACACCCACATTTTCATTTTTTCTTCTGCAGGACCTGCGAAGGGCAGAATATCAAATATCGCACATGCAGTAATGTGGTAAGTTTAGCAAACTCATCTTTATGTAATGGATGTCCATAGAGCTTTCAAGTGGTTTTCTCTTGAGATAAACTGATACGGCGAATTGTGATTGAGAAGTCAGTGAGGTGGAACTGTGAAAATATTACTAGGATTTATGGTTAAGGGGTGCAATTTTATGATCTAGGATCCAATGTTGTTTGAGAGAAAAGTGAGAAGTTGTGGTGGGAAACATCAAACTCCTTTTGTTTTCATTTAACCTGGGATTTACATGTAGCAATCACCAACCACTTCTCCCCACATGTAGTGCTCATTATCGATTGAGTGCGCAGATCAGAAAAGTATCTAAAATATTCTTGTCGGTGTTACCTTCAGGACTGCCCTCCAGAAGCTGGTGATTTCCGCGCCCAGCAGTGTTCAGCCCATGCAGACGTACGATACCAGGGTCAGTACCACGAGTGGCTGCCTGTGTACAATGACCCGGACAACCCCTGCGCTCTCAAGTGCAAAGCCAAGGGTTCGGGCCTCTTGGTGGAGCTGGCGCCCAAGGTGCTGGATGGGACTCGCTGTTACACTGAGTCCCTGGACATGTGCATCAGTGGAGTCTGCCAGGTATTAGACTGACTCAAAGACCGCAATTGTTTTCCACCACTGAGGAGTACACATTTATTTCATTTACATACAGGAACTAACACCAACCGCAATGCAAATCAACATGTTGACATTCCAACCCATTACTACTCAACAGCCATTACTACATCATTACATGAGTAGTCGGGTCAGAGCACAGTCATCTTACAACTTAGCCTTCGTTTTGATGTCAATGACACACCTGTAAAGTTAACTCCGTTTTACCCATTACTCAAAACCACCTCTGTGGTATTTCCCGCCACAGCAGGTGTTTCCAAAACCACATTTTGCCATGATGACACACACACACACACACACACACACACACACACACACAAACTGTGATGAGAGTCCCTGTGTGGGTGGTGTAGTGCAGCCATCAGCCAAAGTTCTGACGATTCCAATAGTTTATTTATAATGAATAATTAGCAATTAACAAGCCAAACTAATAATAGACCTCTACTATAAATACAACACAACTTGACAATAGTGATCTTGTACGCAGTCACAAAAATTTGTTCAGCGACTGACATATAAAACTGCGAAATTACTCACAACTGCCTCGGTGGTAGTTCCCGCTACAGTAGGTGTCTCCAGGACCACATTTTGCCATCATTACACACACACACACACATGCGTGACTGGTAATAAATCTGAGAAAACTCATACACAGTAGGTTGACTTATGCTAACACCATGCCATCTGCTTTACAAATGAATACCCAATGAGAATAATAGTAGAGACTGGGCTTTTGACTGACAGTCCAGGAAATAGTTTCGAATGCATTTTTTCCCGGTTGAATGGAAGTACGTCCCAAGGCATTGTGTGTGCAGAGACACACAGGGATTTTAATGTACTCTCTTACCATACTAAGAATCACACTGTGGTTTTTGGTTTTTCTTACCGACACAGATTGCGAAAAATTCCATCAATCAACTACGGATGGTTGCAGATAATATTCAATAGAAAACAGTGGGGAAAGTTTTTTTTTGTAAAAACCATGATCAGCTCAAAGGGGATGTTTCATGCTATCTTAATAATACAAACAACAGATGTGGTATGAATATGGAAGAAACCAGAGGGTTGTTTGGATCATTTGATTATAACATTTACATGATATGATGAGGAAAGACATTCTTTTTGAATTTAAATTAAAGGTCTAACAGAACCAACATGTGTACTTTCACTGGGACTTTTCATTTTTCCCCGTGTTTCCTCTGTTCTTTTCATATTTTTGCATAAGACCCTGTCAGAGATTCATTTACAATCTTCTCTGAAAGCTAAAGCTTTCAAAGAAAAGTTGTTCCTTCAGACATCTGGTTGCTTGGTGAGTCTATTTTTTTGTATTGTTCTTTTGTTCAGTTTTCCCTTTGTGTTACAGATTGTAGGTTGTGATCATGAGTTAGGGAGCACGGCAAAGGAGGACAACTGCGGTGTCTGCAATGGAGATGGCTCATCCTGCCGACTTGTGCGAGGACACTACAAATCCCAGCATACATCAGGAAAAAGTAAAGAGTCTTCATTCAAGCAGTTGTATTTGTTCTAATTTAAACACATTTTTTTTTTTTTTTTTTACTCGAGAGGCGCTACAAAGTCTACAAAGATTCAAGGCAAGTGTAGGATTCAGTGATTTTGGAGCTTGATCCATACTAGACTGACTAAAAGTCAGGATACCTTGGCTTCCTCTTTCTAAAATCTGTTCAGTTGGAGCCAAGTGCAATAGTAAATCGCTAGAGTGACACTTTAAAGCTGCATTTTTAACTTGTTTTGGTTATGTAACTCTACTGTTGAAGTAAATTACAGTATACATTATATATATATACTGTATATATACATATATACATTATGTTTGTTAATATAATGTATATGTACTTTGTATCTGCTGCTCTGCTTTGTTCTAGTCAAATCAGTCTGAGTCTGTTGCTTGCTTGTATAAGTTCTGATTAGATTCATCTTCATGGTCTCTCTCTCTCTCTCTCTCTCTCTCTCTCTCCCTGTCTGTTTGTCACACTCCAGCTGAGGACACAGTTGTTGTCATCCCCTACAAGAGTCGTCATGTGCGTCTGGTTCTGAAAGGCCCGGATCACTTGTGTAAGTCCTGGTAGGTCCAGGGTGCCCTCCCATCCAACACAGTTAAACATGATATTTATATTTGGCAGTGTTTTTAAAAAAAATGTATTATTATTATTATTGCCAAACACGGCAATTTAAACCCAAGTATTCTGCGTGTGTTTTACTGCAGGTCATGTTATGTTCTAATGATGTGTGATGCAAAAAGAATCTTACTTTTTCATTATACACGTTATGCTTGCCTGACCCCTAATAAACCTTTTTAATAAATATATCACCCAAATAACAATTCATGATTAACCTTTTACTCCTGATAATGGCCAAATATATTACATTTTCTCATAAAGGCTTTTTTATTTTTTTTAAAAAGTGGCTCAGGGCAGAATAACCAGAAGAGGTATTTATTTCTCCCCTTTGCTCTGGCTCTGAGAAGACACACGGCTTCCAGCAAATATCACTGATGTCAAAGTACTGGCACCAAACTCCCCGCTGAATCAAATCGATAACAAATGTTCCATCTCTGTACCTATCCTTTGCTCCGCGGTTATTTTACAGATCGCTTCCTGAGCCCAGCCAAAAAAGCGCTTCTTTTTTTGAATGGACAGATTCTTTCATTAAATATTTCCCTCCACTCTTTCTGGCCGAGGGCCCTTAAATTGTAACCATCTGTGGGCAGATGATGACGGCTGCTGGTTACCACTTATTCCTGTGTTTCCCCCGTTGTTTTTGTTTAAATATCTTTGCTGGAATCACACACGACCTTGTTAGGCCCAAAGTTGAAGTGAGATCAAGCGGTGGAAAAGCTCTCTGCTGTGCTGGCCTGCCTGGAGGCCTACACGAGTCTCCTGGCAGTGCCAAAAGTGGGTCTCTTTGTCTCCGAACACCACAGCCAGTCTGCAACTGGATCTGACTGAGGACCTGAGATAACTGGAAGTCATCCTTTGGGAATCTCGACGTTTGGAACACTTCTTCTCCCTCATTTGGTTAAAGTGCACAATAATGATGAAAATGTATGCAAGAAATGATTATGATAAATCAAAGAGAAACTAAAGTCTCATTGTTAATGGTGGGTTTTGATACCTGCTGTCCCTGCTTCCTCATTCTGACCATGATGTGTCCACTATGCTCCAGCTGTCTACTCTGTTTCCTCTTTAGATGTGGAGAGTAAGACTCTGCAGGGGTTGAAAGATGAACTGGTTTTAGATACATCAGGCCAGTACCACCTTGAGAACACCACCTTGGACTACCAGAAACTTTCTGACAAGGAGATCCTGAGAATCACTGGCCCACTAGGAGCTGACTTCACTGTCAAAGTAAGAGTTTAAATATATCAATTCAAGTGACTTCAAGTGGCGCTAATCAGTATTTTTATATTAACAAACTAATTTACTATTTGTAATTTTAAACAAGTTTTTTTTCTTGAGTGATGAACCCACACAGAATGATCACCTCACTGTTCAGCTTCGAGCTAAACGAGTGGGAATCTTGCACCAAATCATTGCTGATGTTGATCGTAACTGCTGGATGTGTGAATAAGCAACTATTTGGTGACAAGTTTATCATATTAGCGGTCAGTGTCTGCCTCCAAGTGGCCAATAAAAATCAGTTTTTGCAGGTATGATATCTTTTTTTTTTTTGTTTTGTTTGTTTTTGGGGGAAAGTGGTTACTTCAGCTACTTTTTTTAAATTTTTTATCATTTAACTGAAACCAGCAGCCTCCAGACTGCTTTCTGTAAAGGCTTTGCCTGCAAATGATCCCAATCAGCTTCACTCCTCTGAACATCTGACATCACAGGGACATTTTTGTTTTCTGTTCCGCAGCTTAACTCAAAACTGTATTTTTTGCAATGCAAAGCTCCGAAAATCGTGCGCTCCAGCCAAACTGCTCTCTGATAAGTTCTTGTTTCCATGAACTCCCGGTGAACTCAAGCGAGTCACGCAGAGTTCAAAGCAGATTTGATTTCGGATGTTTAGATTGAAAGATATCAGAGTATGTGTGAGCCAATTAAATATTAAATGCAAATGACTACTTTTTTTTTTTTTTTCTCTAGTTGCTTCACTCTGACAGTCGGTATATTTTTGAAGCAGTGTGTCATGCATTGATAACAGTAGTAGCATAAATTCAATTCATAAATTCAGTAGTGGAACATAGGATTTTTTATTATTTTTATTTTTTACAATGCTGTGACACAATGCCTACAACATCTTTTTCGGGTTTGTATTCTCTCACACGCACACACACACGCACGCACACACACACACACACACACACATTCTCAGACTAGTGCTAGAGGGTGGACATTAAAAATTATACAGGCCTCGGACTGGGGGAACGCCTGTAAAAACTTCCACCCTCATAAACATGAGTCGGGATCGGACAATAAATAGGAAGTGAGGAGACAGAAATCTGAGAAGCTATAAATGCATAATTTTCTAATCTGTTACGAGGCGGACGGCCAGCTCATATCGCAGCACTGGAAAAAAAGTTTGGGCAAATGGAAAATTATATTAAAAAGTTCCCAGAAAGTTTTTCCACTCAAAACACATGAATGTGAATGAGTAGGAGTGGAGTTTGATTTATGTTTCTCATAGGTATAATCTGTTTTTGGGCATTTCCTCAAGAGGATGTTTGCTTAAATATTTATGAAACTTTACAAAATCTCTGTTGAAAATGGACCAACAATGTCTATAAAAGCAATCTGTATTCATTATTTAAGTAAAGCACTAAGAAACTGTCTACTGTCATACAGGAGATTATGATTATGATTATTATCACTCTCTCAGATATATCCTGCTGGTTGCTGTGTTTGTCCTTTGAATGTGCAGAAACTGACATTTCAGGTTTCTCAGGATCGAATTCCTCTGACGTGTGTGTGTGTGTGTGTGTGTGTGTGTGTGTGTGTGTGTGTGTGTGTGGAAAAAGAGCGTCTTTAAATAGTTTCCAGTGTTTTTCAGTCGTTTGTTGCCGAACAAAACGATCATACTTTCATCTCTATATCTCATATGGGAGTCGTGGGTGTCAAAGGGGGTGACTGAGTAATAACCAGCAGTGGCTGTGTGTTCTTCAAAAGAGGAGAGAAACCAGTCTTTTCTTTGTTGTGGTGTTTCAACAAACTGCTAGAAAACAATGTAAAAACACCTGTCCAAATGATGAATTTACTATAGCGATTAATCAAAATGGTCACCAACTATTTTTCTGATCAACTTATCAATCGATCGACTAATCATTACAGCTCTAATTATAATATTGATATAAATTAGCTGATGATATATTTGGTGGTCATGCCCTGATCTCTGTTTCTGTAGGTGCAGTTTGCCAGTGGAGCAGACAGTGTGATCCAGTACATCTACTACCAGCCCATCATCCACCGCTGGAGAGAGACCGACTTCTTCCCTTGCTCCGTCACATGTGGTGGAGGTAGGAGAGCAGTTGTTCTGCTGGCATTATAACAACCGACTTCTACTGCTTCACAGTAGCCAACAATATTTCCAGCCAAACGATTGACAGCTGTTATGCCGACAGATATTCCTCTTTTGCAGATAAAAGTTCAGTTTTGAACCGATGTTACCCCTGAATTTTTGTGTTGTTTCTTTCGGGATCTCTGACATTTTCCTCGTCTGTAGGTTACCAGCTAACCTCAGCAGAATGCTTTGACCTACGGAGCGGCCGGGTGGTTGTGGATCAGTATTGCCATTATTACCCAGAGAACGTCAAACCTAAACCCAAGCTGCAGGAGTGCAACATGGAGCCCTGCCTGGCCAGGTTAGAGACCAGACCTCAGATTTTGAGTGCAGACATCTATGTTTATGATGAGTCAGCAGCAGATTGTATGATCCTAAAGCCCGATTTCCTTGATTGATTCTTACAGTGATGGCTACAAGCAAATTATGCCATATGACCTCTACCACCCCCTGCCCCGGTATGTGCCCAGCTAGCGTGAGATGAAATAGTGACTCTGACATCTACCTCTATGCATCATTCTCTTCATGACATGTGACCTTTTACAATGCCAGATGGGAGAGCAGCCCCTGGACCGCCTGCTCCACCTCCTGCGGCGGAGGCATCCAGAGTCGCTCAGTGTCCTGCGTGGAGGAAGACATGCAGGGAACCATCACTCCCGCTGAGGAGTGGAAGTGTCTCTACTCCCCTAAGACGGCGATCCTGCAGCCCTGCAACACCTTCGACTGCCCCACCTGGCTGGCGCAGGAGTGGTCGCCCGTAGGTGGTCTTTGTGACTCTGTTTTAGAACAGTTGAGTCTAGTGCTGCAAAGCATCATCAGATTAGAAATGTTGAGAAAGTTCAGCTAAAAATACAGAGTGACCAAAAGTAAAGAGATGTTTCTTTGTGTTCTGTGGCTGTTACCACCTGGGAAGTCAAATGTTAGCAAACGGCTCATTTGTCTTGGTAGTCTGCAGCTCGCTACAGTGGGTCTTAATTAACCCTTGAGGTTAGAATGAATAAATAAAAAAAAAAAGATGATTCATTTTCTCATAGGGGAAACAAAAATATAGTCAGATTCTGTCACCTCTTCAGACGTCAAGCAGCGTCCTCAACATGAGAGCAACTCTTGCAACAGCTCAACTTAAAACACAACCTTGCAGTGCGTTTAAGAGAAACACTGCTAACCCCACTCTTGAGTGTCCTCCACCACCCTCGCCTTTGAACGCACCATCCAAAACATACAAAGCTTTAATAAGAACCTTAAAGTCAGCAGCACACATGGAGTTCTTTAACTTACCGTGTGCTACTCACATCCAGGCTGCTGCAGGATGGTGCATGTGGATCAATCTCCGGTTAACGTTCTTATTTGACAGACTTGTAGTCACTCAATGCCCCACATGACTTCCTCGTGGGGATTTTTCAACCCCACCGCTCATACAGGCGCAAGCAGAGGCCCAGGGAGTCAGATTTGTAGCCTCCTAAAAACCTGGGATGCTGTTTACCTAGCACATTCTTCCTTTGCCTTTAAATGCTTGTTTTGGCAGAGGACAGACAAAGTTCACCCCTGAGCAGTGAGCTTTGGAAGGTCTCCTTCTTTAACCCCCCCTTAAGTCAAAAGCTAAGGCTTTCTGTTAAACATAAGCAGAGAGATCTGGTCTTAGGAACAGGGCTCAATTATTATCAGTTGATCGGTTCTTGATAGATTATATCTGCTGTCATCACCAGTGCACGGTGACCTGTGGTCAGGGTCTGCGCTACAGGGTGGTGTTATGCATCGATCACAGGGGACTCCACGCTGGAGGCTGCAACCCGACCACCAAACCCCACATCAAGGAGGAGTGCCTGGTGACTGTGCCCTGCTACAAGTCCATAGGTTTTTTTTTTTTTGTATTTTTCACCTTTTAACCTCCAAACTTGTACTTTATATGTAAAAATAAAATAGTATTTCTCTTGTGATATGAAACCTTTGTCTTCTCTGGGTCATTTGCTGTAGATACGCTCCCAGTTGAGGCAAAACCTGTGTGGCATAAGCAGGCCATAGAGCTGGAGGAGGAGATCACAGTGACCGAGGAGCCAACGTAAGTACCCAGCATATACACACAAAAGGGATGCTGATAAGATCACACTGGTTTCATCTCTTTTTGTTGCTTGATTGTGTTGAATATTGGTAAGAATTATAACCACACATCTGTCTTTTAAATATCTTATTCTTCAACTGTACTGGCAGTCTACATTTAAAACATACTCTACAGCCTGGCCTGTTTACAAATCTCCACAGTTTTTCTTAATCCTAACCAACTTGTCACTGACATTACATAGCCTGTATGGAACCTCAGTAAACAGCGTCAGAGGTGAATATTGCACTGCTAAAGCTGTACAAGGCTCACAACCCAGAAAAATCAGGAACATTTTTACAGCGTTCATTTCCCCTTTTAAAGGATTACTGTCACTCTGCAGGGGTAAAGAAGCAAAAGTCAGGTCCCAGATCCACAGTTTTAACAACAGTTTTCTCAGTCCAGGTCTTAAGATTTACCTGGAGGTGAAATTGAAGTAGACAGGGCCCGGTGCTGCCAAGAAAACCGCCACTGTATCGTGGTTGTGTTCATGTCAACTGCCATTTTCGTCAACTTGGTGTCAGAATATACAGCTGTAGACCTGATTTTTTTAAAAATTTTTTATGACACCTTTCAAAATATGCACCAGTTTGAGTGATGTTCACACCTGCGGGGACCAAGCGTTTGTCAGATATGAACAGTTTTGCCAAGACGAGTAAAGACGAATTCACCCCTGCTTAAGATAGGTGTTAAAAGCTCTGATACTTCAATGAACGTGTGCATTTGTCAGGTAGTTTGCTGCATTAGGTTATTTAAGGTAAAAGGGGAACTGAATGTGAAAGAGAAAAAAAACATATTTTTGGAAACCAGTCACTAGCTACCAGCATTACCTCAGCAAGCGCTCAGATGTTCCAGATGTTCTTGTCCCACGTATCAACTGACTAATAAAGGCTGTCCTCTGAAGATGGACAACGTTTGGACTCTACCCAGTGTCTTGCATGACTTGTATTAGCGACCATGTTAGCCAGTTCAAAACATCTGTTGCTTTGACTTATCTTTGGAGCACGAGATTGGGGGAGAGAGAGAAACGCCAAAACATATGATTTTGCTCGAATGCAAAAAAAAAAAAAAAAAAAAAAAGCATGTCTTTCCTCCAAAAGCACATAAATATCTGTGTATAATATGCAGTCATTCACAAGCCAACAACAATATCTGCCTACCATATGGGGCCAGGTTACGGATGTGAGAGGAAGGAGAAGGAAATTCCTGTGTTAGACTTATTGCACCTCCATTGCCAGGCCTTATGCCTGCCCCGAACCACCACTGCGCAACTGCTTGAAAAATTAAACCCATATATGTCCCACATCTTGGCCAAAAGTTTTTTGTTTTTTTTTCATCTCACCACTACCATGAGTAAATAAAATATTTCCATTGATGGAAATTTAATTGATATGATTAGAATGGGGCTTTGGCGGATATTACAAAAGTGTGCTGTTTCCCTCCACGAACGAAATCAAGATTGTTTTTGAACTGACAGATGTACTTTAACTACGCATGAAGATAAACATTTCTGTGGGTTCGCTTGTTGACTTTGTTGTTCCTGTTCCAAGGTCGAACTGCCGGTGATTCATTTGTTTGTCCAAAACACAATGAGTCCTTGAGTGCTCATAAAGAGCCAGGTTTGCTGTAATTATGAGCTCTTTATTGAGGCATCTTATAAAGCAGCAGGGCGCGCTTGTGTTGTGGTCGGACTGCTAAACCAAGGAAGAATGCTGCACGCTGGTGCACGCTGCCATGTTAGTGGTACCTTTTATGAAACACATATACATTGAAAGCTGTGCTGTAGAAAACTAATCTGGTACTTTTATAGACCCAGGAAGTGCAGTCACTCACTGGAACATCTGGGCTCTGGTAAAGATGGCTGTCACCGTCAGCTACACAGACCGGAATTAACTAACAGTACTTTCCTACTTATTATTGTATTAGAATTTTGGACGAGAGGAATACAACCGAGCAAACAGAAAATATCTATTTGTATATCCAACACCCTTAAAAAACACTAAAGGGACTAAGTGAAGAGCTACAGTGGTACGTTATTGTGAATGATGTAGAGATGGAGGTTATGAATTTAGCTGATTCCCATCGGCTTGTTCAGTCCAGCTCAAAGAGATGAATAGTCACTGACTAAGTAGTTCATTCATTTTGTTCTAAGCTAAGCACTTGCATTATCATTCAAATGTCCATCAGTAAGCGACTCCTCCATTAAAAACGGCAGGATCTTCACAGCACTGCTTCTAACTGTCTTCGGTTAGTTCAGTCTGTAGCTGCTTTGGAGTGATTTGTTTAGTTTTATTCAAAACTAGACTTATACAGCCACTATTTACAAGAGTAAAGGCTCGGCGATCATTTATCTGCAACTGAGTTATTATCATTACTTCCGTGGATTTCATGGTTTTTCAGACAACATGGGGGAAACTCCAAGGCCAGTTCAGCATCTACCAATTTGGTCAGTGACTATTTTTAATTCAGCTTGTGGCTTTGGGGCTTAAAGATTCCTTTGTGCATGTTCTGATGTTTTGAAACTGCTATAAATATATTAGCTGAAAGAAACCAGAAGTGGTGAGCTCAGCCCGAAGCAGGACAGCTGTTGTATGGTGTAAACATCAGAGCTGCCATCTAACACCCTGTAGTCATGATCAGATACATACCTGGGTATAATGAGAACAAGGGAATGAAGATCATAAAACACAGACCCTTGTGCAAAGGGTCAATGTCTGACTCCCACCCCAACGAGCACTGCCATCTCCAACTCACAATGCCTGCTGTCAGCTGTGAATGTGTCACAGTATGCACATAGTGGGACATCCTGTTTCGTCTTCATATTTCCATATTTTCATATGAGAATTCCTCTGCTGCTGCATCAGCCCATGAGCGGTTAATGAACACAAGACTGACATCAAACAGCTTCTATGATCTCCTCAAACACCAGCTCTAAACATCAATGGAAACAGCGTGATGTAGATTTCCCCCTCCTTGATCCTTTATATAACTGAGCTTTTAATTTTGGCAAGTGGTTTTTATGTGCATTCCCCAGACAGTTTGATTCCCATTGAGAGTGTCAATTAAATGTGAAGATCAACTGGGATTCAAACATCTTTCTGTCTCACGTTTTCACGTTTTATTGCTCTCCTGCAAGCTGTTGGAAGGGGTGACACTTCCCTGACAGGCCTTGAGGCATTCATGAACACCAGTGATCTACAAGTATTTCCTTCACTGATCCGTTCTTCAAGATGAGGAAGGATGCGCGCGAAAGCTGTTTATCTAAGAATGGCCGACCTTAAGTCTTCACAGCTGTTCAATTAACCGCAGCAGATAAATACTGAGTCCTTAGTGAGTTTATGAACTTAGCTGCAAACGCATAAAATCTACACACGGGGGGAATGCTAAAAACCTGTTATCTTCAAAACTGCATTGAAACGCCGCTGCTGCTGTGGAGCCAGTCTTTATCAAATCAAACTGTAACTACATTCCTCAGCTTGTTTATATAGGTTTCTGAGGAATACTTCCTGAGTGAACTGCATGCAGTTTATTTTAATATCTCTGTGATGAATCTGTTTGCTTTCTCAAACAACCCCC
>NW_019522639.1:261974-296013 GCF_002814215.2 Seriola lalandi dorsalis | reverse complement strand
CTTCAGCTTCATCCCTGGTCCCTGGCAGCCCTGCAGCAGGACCTGTGGCTCCGGAACCCAGCACCGGACTGTCAAGTGCCAGGTGCTGCTGTCCTTCTCCCAGACTGTTGCTGACCTGCCTGATGACGAGTGCGAGGGGGTCAAACCTGCGACAAGTCAGCCCTGCTACCGTACTCCATGCACTGGTGTTTCGGGCCGAGGACAAGAAAGCAAAAAGGAGGGGGAGGAAGAGGAGGAGGAGGAGGAGGAAGAGGGGGGAGAGACGCCCGAAAGAGAGGAACTGCACGACTGGGAATATGAAGGCTTTACGGAGTGCTCGGAGAGTTGTGGCGGAGGTATGGATCATTACGGCTGGGAGCAGAGGAAACATAAGGGGGTCACCAAAATCAATAGGATTTATTCTATAGAGACTTTGAATGCCTGTACCTTATTTCATAGCAATCCATCCAATAGGTCTTGAGATATTTGAGATATTTCAATCTGAACCAACGTGGCTAATATTGCAACCAAAGAAACTCTTATATAAAAGTCAGTGTGATCTTACATTAAACCCACAACAGAATATTTTTTTATCATAAACATACTTAAAATATATTTCTTAGTTTGAATGCAGCATAAGCCCTGAAAGCAAACCTCACTCCATCAGCGTCATTGAATTTATCCCAGTTGTTATTCTTTAAAAAGACTGCGAAAAGTCACAGCTGAAACCGGTGACAGTGGATGACCGAAGCCATGCCATTGTGGGCTTTGAAGTAACTTATGATTATATTTGATAACAGACGAAATACCATCCATTGAACCCTGAAGGTCGTACGTCACTGACTCTCACAGCAGAAGCGAACGCCGCACCAGACACAGACAGCTTTCCCAAACATCCTGCCAACAGTCACTTTAATCTCCCCACCTCCACATCCAAACATGTATGCCTGCATTGTGTGTTCGGGTGTTAATGTCTGCTCGAGTGTGCACGTGTAACTTAATTTCTGCACATGGGCGTAGGCTTTTGTCAATGCCTGTGTGTATGTGCGCTCACCCAAACCCAACAAACTCCCATCCAGGGATGATTACAGGCCGGTATCAGATGTCACGCACACACACACACACACACACACACACACACACACACACACACACACACACACACACACACCCACACACACCCTTAGGACTGCGCTCCTGTGGACCATCACACCACTGTGGCGTTTGAAGTGCCTGCCTCACTGTTATTGTCCCCAACATTAGAAGCAGACTCCCGAGATTTATATTACGTTGCTTTTAACATGACCTGACATCACACCCTTAAAGTTTATCCACAGTTCAGAAGTTTAGCCGGCAGCCGTACTGTTTCGTGACGTTCATCGTGCCCCATTAGATACAACCGCTGCTTGCTTTTATTGAGGGGCCCTAATATCTGGGTCGCTTCATTGCAGCGTCTGTTTGCAATATTCTATGCTTCCAAATGTGTGTGTGAATGTGATAATATGTGAGATGTAAGAGATGCTTAACAAGAACAGTATGAGAAATGGGACAGCGAGCGTGTGTGTGTGTGCGTGTGTGTGTGTGTGTATTGAAAACCCTTATGAATGATCAGTGCCCGTGGTTCTCATCCGTTGCGACCGCTCTGGTCCCCTCTAATCCCAGGTGTGCAGGAGGCTGTGGTGATCTGTCTGAACAAGCAGACCAGGGAGGCAGCCGACCAGAGCCTGTGTGTGAGCTCTCGTCGGCCCCCGCAGCTCCTCCAGGACTGCAAGACTCAACCCTGCCCACCCAGGTACCGCAAAACCCACAAATCAGACCTCCATCATTAAGACGTTGTTTAAATTGTTTGCGCATGAACATTAAAATAGACTTGATTGATGGATGCAGTAAAAGCGAGGAGGAAATGTGATTTGGGAAAAAGGAGTTGGCTGCATTCAAGAAGAAAATATTAATTAAAAACAGGACTAAAATCTGGCTCGGCTCTCTGTGAGTTTTCCAAGACTGTAACCCAGCAAAATATGCAATATAAGAAGCTGGGACATTCACATAGCATTTTCTAGAGCCCTGATGCACCCTGGGTCCCCCACCTGAAACTACTTAACTCTCATCAAAAAACGCACATCACTCTGGCCGAATCAATTAATCTCTGCTAATCACTGGTTGTCTACAAAAGAGATTTAAATCCTTCTAATCCGCTACATTATCCATCTTAGCTCAAAACCACTTGGACCAATTATAGTCACCATTTAGGCCACTTGTTTCAAAGTGATACTGACGCAGAATGACAGAGACGGATGGCTGTATCACTGAGGGCAGGAAATGAAACCAGTGGGACAGCTGGTGGAACGTGGTCAGAATCAGACACAGTGCGGATCAGGTGTCGGTGGCAGCTATACCTGCTCGGCTCAGATGTGGAATTGTCCTTGGAAGAACTTTTAAAGAAGCCCTAAAATGTAGGAGGCCTCCTTCCTTATAAAAATGTGCTGAGGCAAAAAACACCTCCACTGAAGTGTGGTCACATTTGCTTAATATCAGTCATTTTTTTTGCATAAAAACTGAATCTTTGCCTGATAGCGGTGGCAGAAGAAGAGTCAGGCAGTCACCAGAAACATTAGGATTCATCCTCTGAGTATTGTGAATGTCCTTGGAAAATAAAAATGGATATCTGACAGTTAGTAATTGTCATAATCTTGTGTACAAAAATGACATGTATCTTTATAGTTAAGATATAAGTATTAATAATGAAAAGTATTCAGCTTCTGGGAGATCTACACGTTAGAGTTTCCTAAATCCCGTTTAAAGGAAAGCTTTAGCCATTAGCTTTAGAGATAACCTTGTCACTTAAAAAAGTGGCAGTCATGGAGAAAGTTTCCTCTGGTGTGGAGCTAGACACACCATGTCAAGATTTTGAATCATCCTCTGGGGACCATGCATATACATGCTAAATTTAAAGTTGAAATGATTGAAATCCAACTATGAAGTTAGAGCTAATGTGAGTAGCGTCACGGTGTTTTAAGAATTTTAGTCAAAGTTTTGCAGCTTCCTTAGTTTATCCACCCATCATCCAATGGATGTCAGTTTGAAATACAGTGGATGAGCAGTCCTGAATTCCAAATTTGAAATTCCAAATGTTAACTGCCTTTTGTAAAATGAGCACCAGAGATTCATCAGGATTAAATACCAGAATGGTTAAACAGCATAATACCATGTTGTTTAAAATATGTGAGCCGTGGCTAAACGGTGAGTGGATTTCGCGGTAGGCCACACGTTTCAAGTTAACACCGTGTGCAGTGTCGGTATCCCACGACTCACACTCCGGTCTGAAAACTCAGAGGCTTGCAGCCTGCCCTTGACTGTTTTTCCAGGCCTTGAGTCTTGTTTTCAGGCACAACAAACGCTGTATTGGACTTATTTCCTTTGGCCCTTTACTCCCTCCCCGAGGCCTCCTCACCCTCCCATATTAAGCTACACTCTTTGGATACTGTTCCCTCTGAAGGGAAACAGCCATAAGATTTGGCTTTGGGTATAGTATCACTCCAGAAACAAGCTTCATTCCCAATTCTCCTCAGTCCCTGGACCCTTGAGTAAATATGAATAGATTTGAAATATCACCTAATCTGTCAAGCAAAAAGTAAAGTTGCTGCCATCTTGGTCAAAGCCAAAGCCTATAGATGCCTTTAAAGGCATAGCCACTAGCTACACACACTCCACATCATTTTCATGTTTGGAATAAAAATGCCAACGTAACTTTGATGCTGGATTGATCACCCTGTGTGAAACTGTGTCTGACAACAACATGAATATTGGTCCACATAGGTCTTTGGGAAAATGTGGGTGAAGAAATAATGCCATAGGATATCTCAAATATCACTGAATTCAGTGGGAGACTTAATGTATCAGCATTCAGTCCCATGAATCACTCTTTTTTGTTTTCATTCGTATTCACTTTCATGAATTTCACTTTCATGAAGTTACACATTCATAAGACTGCAAAAGTGTCCTCTCCTGGGATTAAATAAAAACTTCAAGGAGTCTGACTTTACTCCTCCCGACTACACTCTTTTATTAGTTGGGGAATTGGCTATATAGACATACACACAAAGGATGAAGACTGGTGATTAATCAGGGACTGTCACGGTTAAGAGCTGAAAAATCAGTGGCCCCACATGAAAGTTAAGTTGTGGTGCATTTCTTTTAAATTCAAAACTAACCCAAGTGTGTAATTAACAAGCAAATACAGGTCAGTGTTAAAATAGACAAACTATAAATCAACTGTATATCCGCCCGAAGAACGAGGGAACGTGTAATTTATTGAGTTTAATAATAAAAATTGTATTGACAGGTGGGAAACAGGTGAGTGGAGTTCATGCTCTGCTACCTGTGGGGTCGGTCTGATGACCCGCACTGTGGCTTGTACTCACCGGCCCTCTCGGGACAGCAACCGGACTGAGGTTTTGAGAGATGAAGACTGTCAAAATCCCAAACCCAGTCCTGTCCAAGCCTGCAACCGCTTCGACTGCCCTCCTATGTGGGACACCCCGGACTGGGGACAGGTAAGAGGAAGTTCACCAACTATAAATGCCCGACTCAGCAGTTCGTCTGACGCGCCTAGCACTTCAATATTTTTGTCTCTGCAGTGCTCCCAGAGCTGTGGTGGTGGAGTTCAAAGGAGGCAGATCCTGTGCAAACAGCGGCTGGCAGATGGCAGCATCCTGGAGTTACCAGACACCTTTTGCCCTTCCAAAAGCCCCGCGAACCAGCAGCCCTGTGCCAAGCAAGAGTGCCCACCTCACTGGGTCACAACCGACTGGTCCCAGGTAGGCTTTCCTCAAGACGCCAACCCTCTTTTTTTCTTTTTTAAAAGTACTGAAAATGTAATGCCATATGTACAGTATGCAGGGTATGATCATTTTCATATCTTACATATCATTTGTCCAGTGTTCTGTGTCCTGCGGAAATGGCATTCAGACTCTACAGACCATCTGCAGGAAGCACAGGGAGGATGGGAGATACTGGACCATAGAACCTAAGAACTGTTCCCTAATTGCCCGGCCCACCAGAATCCGGCCGTGCTCACTCAGGCTCTGTGAGAGTAAGAGACCCTCTGTTTAGTTCATTTGTATTACCAAGAGAGTGGAGATTGACAGAAAGATTTGATGCTGAGAAAGAAACTCAGTGGAAATTGATGGAAAATTGAAAAATGCACAAAAGTATAAGCAATATTTAAGCCGTTCGTCTGTTCTGTTAATTTCATCACAGATTCTCTCAAGCCTGAACCCACCATAATGGCCCAGAGGAAGGTCTATATCCAGTGGAGGAAGGGCAAAAAGTTACATTTGTTAGTGGGCGGCTATGGCTACTTCCTGCCCTGGACAACTGTGGTCCTTCGCTGCCCAACCCGCCACTTCCGCAAAGGCCACATTCGATGGCTGAAGGAAGGGAAGCCGCTGGTCAGCCGCCCGCACCTCTCCATAACGCCACAGGGATATGTGAAGATTCAGCAGGTTCGTGCATCTGATGCCGGGATTTACACTTGCGTTGCAGGCCAAGCACAAGAACATTTTGTCCTGCAGATTATTGGCAGCAAGCAGAAGCTCTCCGTTCCTGAGTCATGGCTCCTCACAGATCGACAACAAAAGGTCGGGCAGCCAGATGTGGCCTCGACAGGAGAAAGATTTCAGGAGCTACCCATCTCCCTCAACCAATATGACAACATTGTTGAGCATTTGCTTGAGCTCAAAGGCTCTGTCCAAGATGAAAAAGACATTACTGGTAAACCACACTCCAGTGAAAAGAACAGGTCGACCCTGGAGGATGAGAGAGCAAGTGCAGAATTTTCCAGCCCGGTCGTACTCATTGCGGATACCCACAGGCTAGATGAGATCATGAAAAACCTCTCTGAAGGCCTCGGAGGACCACGGGAGGAACAACTCATCGCTCAGTTTCTCAGTGAGCTCACTATGACGCAAGGTGAAAGCAATGACTCGACTCTTCACCCTCCGGAAAGTGCGGAATCTTCCACGCAAGGGCCGCTTCTCTACAAACCGAAAGTCCACACAACCAGGCCTAGGAACCCGGTGATCATCCAACGGCCGAGGAAGGTTGGAGCGGCACCGCCGTCTGACATGCTAGTTCATGTGGGAGTGCCAGCTTTGCTGCAGAAACCAGTTGCTAGCTTGGAGTTGAGGTGTGAGGCATTGGGAAACCCTGAACCATCCCTAACATGGACGAAGAACGGAAAAGAGTTGCTCTACAACAGCAGGTTAGAACTACCCCTCAATGTGCATGAGAAAAATTACAGCTGACTGTTGTTTGACAGAACGGTCACAGATTCAGTGGTTATTTTGTCTTTGTGTTGGCAGAGTAGGCCTGTTGCCCACCGGCTCACTCAGGATCCAGTCACCAAGCAAAGTGGACGAGGGTTTGTACACTTGCACCGCCAGGAATCGTCTTGGATATACATCTCTTTCATCTTGGCTGCAAATTACAAGTAAGGTCCATAAACACAGAACCTTGTAAATGTGTTTGAATAAACTGTAGTTCTTCCCAGGTAATGATGAGTTTTCCCTCTCGAGTGGTTCCGTGGAGCCATTCTGTGTCATGCAGATATATTGATATCTAGAATTAAGTTAACATTTTGGTAAATATGCTTATTCACTTTATAGCTGAGAGTTAGAGGAGAAGATTGATACCACGCTCATATCTGTCCGTTAAAAAGCTGGAGCCAGGAAATGGTGAGCTTAGCTCAGTGTAAAGACTGAAAACAGGGGGAAACAGCTAGTCCGGCTCTGTGCAGAGGTAAAAAAAAAATCAGCCTGCCAGTGCCTCTAAAGCTTCTTTAAGTGTTATACAGCTGCAGTGACGTTTCCATAATGAACAGATCATGAATACATTGCTGTGACTTTGCTGTTTTTGTAGCCACACATACAAACAATATAGTCAGTATTAA
The DNA here is from genome assembly GCF_002814215.2 of Seriola lalandi dorsalis. Classification (NCBI taxonomy): domain Eukaryota; kingdom Metazoa; phylum Chordata; class Actinopteri; order Carangiformes; family Carangidae; genus Seriola; species Seriola lalandi. The sequence continues at coordinate 289,085 of NW_019522639.1, read as the reverse complement.
CCCAAAGTCATGTTGAGTTTGTCTTAATATACTTTCATGTAGTCCAGATTACAGTAATTCGTATCATTCTTTTTGTGGTTCAGACTTAGAGATTCTGGGAAAGCATTCTTTTCAACTGAGAAACACGCACACCCAGGCATAACCACAGACGCAGATATACAGTAAGCTTTTTACGTACCCCAGTGGCTCATCTGGCTGAGTCAGTGATGGGGAATGTGTGGAGCGGGCCACAGCCCAGGTCACCTATGAGCTGCGCTGTCCTTCGTCTCCTCCGAGTACAATAAGTCGCAACCTTGCTGCATTCCCATCAAAAGCGCCGCCACTGTGGGTTTCCTGATGCTCCAGCACTTTTCCTCCCCATACGACAACAATTAGAGGTTCCAGGCAATGTTTCAAAGAGGATTAAGTGGGTGCACCCCACTCGCCTAATCTAAATGGAAAGGATAAAGAGACTTAAAAGTGCTGAAAAATGTCCAAACTGCTGTTTTGTTATATTTTAACCTCAAAGTCATTTAAAGGCCATGTCTGATGGGTGTTCTTCTGAAATCTAATGAATAGGAAGGGTAAGGGGAACTGAACTGTAAATATAATTCTTTCCCAAGTTTGTGAAAAGCACACTTTTTATTTCGGAACAAAAACGGTCAGCTTGCCATTTCCAACCATGACCCTCTTAATAAGGTCAAAGAAAATGTTCAGAGCTGCTGTGACTGTAACTGGAGACATATTGAGACATACAGTAATTTGTGTTAGTGTTTAAAGTGCATTAACACTAGATTTTCAGTTACAACCAGAATGTTTTGCTCACTTGAGGGTTTATAACTATTAAAGAAGTGTCGACTGTTTTGATTTTTACTTGTATCCATAACAACTCGGATGTATTTTCTTTGCTGCATTTTCAGGTGGTAAAGGAAGAAGTTGTAACAGTATGGGATCAAATGGCCCTCTTTGCTCTGAGAGGAGAAACAGCAGCCAATCAGCAGAGCTGTGCCATGGACAAGGCTGTCCCCTCAGGTACCTTGCTGCTACTACATGGCTGTTCCCTCCATCTCTTTTACACACATTCACAGCTGAGATAATAATAATTTTTAGGAAAAAAAACACCAAAGCTTTCTCATAAGCTTATAAACTTAATAAGTTATTGTTCACTTTTTCTTATGCGGATGGATTAGGTGGAGAGTGGATCCTTGGTCACCATGTTCAGCCACTTGTGGAGGTGGGTCCCAGACCAGGATTGTCCGCTGCATGAGGGGTCCTGAGGGCAGGTCAACAGAGGTGGAGAGCCAGCACTGCCTTGACACAGGCAGGAGACCCTCTGACAGTCGGGTATGCAACCTTCTGCCCTGTGCCAGATGGGCCACGACCTCTTGGGGGCCGGTGAGTTCGCTTATTATTGAGCAGATGCATTTCTCAAAAAGTGTTCACGGACTGTGTCAAGGCTGTTTACTTGTTCAAAACATGGTGACAGTTTACCTCAGAAGCAGTGCCAACTCTTGGTTGTTTAATGTGTGGTAGGTTCTTGACTGTAAAACTACTGGCACCTTTGTCGGTTCTGTTTTCCAAATTATTCAAGGGGGAAGCACATTGTTAACCCATTCTCATATGTTTGGAGCTTATTGTTTGTTGTCAGGGAAGCAAACTTTTTTTCTGTGTTAACCCTTGCACATCTTTCTCATGTGTTTTTAGAATTTCAATCTGAAAAACTGAGTAAAAAGTGGTTAGTCTTTAAAACTATGACTTACTACTACTTTACAGTGTAGACTAAATGTGTAGCTTATTTGTTTTACTTTTCAATTTTTCAAATTTAGCCAGAGAAAGTAGGCTGAAAACACACTAAAAGCTGAGCTTGCTTGTATTGATAAATGTTTTCTCTTTTAGTGTCATGGTCAGTGTGTAGGTCCCAGTTTGGCCACGCAGCACCGCAATGTTTACTGCCAAAACACAAATGGTACTAAAGTGCCGTACAGGATGTGCAGTGGACTCCACAGGTAAATCTAGACATCACAATATGAATGAATGAATGTGCTCAACTGTTTTATTGTTGATGTGTTGAAAATACACTGATTCCTCATGTTTCAGTGAAAAGCCAGTCACAGTATTGTGTCTGATGAATGTGTTTGTATTTTTAGGCCCAGCTCTCTAAAGAATTGCTCCACAGAGGGCTGTGCCCTTCACTGGCATGTGGGGCCGTGGACTCAGTGCACTGCCACCTGTGGACGACATGGTTTCCAGTCACGCCAGGTGACCTGCGCGCACCGTCGAACTGGCAAAGCCACTCGTGAACATCACTGCATGTGGAGGCCTCGCCCTCCCAGCTGGCAGCGATGCAACATTTTGTCCTGTGGAAGAGGTGAGAAACAGTTGGATTGATGTCAAGTTGGAAACAAGTGGTTTTGTAACTGTGAGAAACAAAGTTGTTGATTTGAAAATGATCTTGACTTTATTATTCTAAACTGTTGTCTATCATATGTTGGTGTTGCTCTATGTGTACATTTCTTCTGATAAGCATATTTTAAAGGTGGAAAAGTAATCTCCATACTAGCCTTTTGCTGTCAGGCCCAGCCTATGACATAAAGACAGTATTTTTGTGGCCATGTCCTAAATAAATTATTAAAAGAATATCTTATATTCCCTTAATGGGAATGTAAACCCATAAATGTAAATAGTTTCAGTTTCATGTGCTGAGATTTGGAAGGATACACTGTCACTCCAATAGAAAAAAATTTAATTTGTCATACTCAAAGCCCTGAAAAATTACCTTGGAAAATACCACTTGCCTACATTATATTTGGACACCTGAAATCCTCTTAACATAAAACTAAAAGGATTTCTCCAGGAAAGTTTTTGTGGTTTAGATTTTCATTTTTCATTTATTGTAATAGCTTGATCCATGGCGTTTCCACTCACAGAATGCTCAGCGCTCTCTCTTGAAAAGTGATTAGGCCTACAGTAAGTATGTGTAGTAAACTGTTTCTTCTGTGTACTCCAGCAGGAGAGTGTCGAGACAGCACAAGGTACTGTGAGAAGGTTCGACAGCTGGAGCTCTGCCCACTGCCCCAGTTTAAGAGTCGCTGCTGTCACTCCTGCCGAAACACCTGAGACGGGAGACATGAGATGAGGGCTGTGGACAACCTGGATAGGTCAGGGAAGGTGCCAACAGAGACTTGAAACCTCTATGCCCCATCCTATCGCCAACAACTGTTTTCGATGAACAGTTTTGGATGGGGGATACCTGAGTGTAGAGGAATGTTTGGACGGTCATACCTGGAGTGGCTGTGATCCGCTTTCCTCAAAGATGCCATGTGTGGGTTTGAATTAGAAAGTATTGTTTTGAGAGGAGTGATGTGTCTGTTAATGAAGGCTTCAGTTTTACTTCTCTTTTTTTTATCTGAAGTTCATTTTCAACAGCTTTCCTAGTTTATGTAAAAGTGAGTGAGACACATTTCCATTGTGAGTAATCGAAACTTGTGGTGACTGCGTCACAGGGAACTATAATAATGAGGCGTTACACACAACCTGTCTGCACTAATGGTATGTGCTGTTTCAGGGTTTCCCTAAAAAATAAGCCACCATGTTCTAGTGTAGTACCAACACTTCTCGTCTCAAATAGGTTGCACATTATAATGCAACTAGCATGCAATAGCATAAGAATACAACACAGAAATAGACTTTTGAGACTGATACCCAGGGTCTCTGGGTAGGCCGCTGAGTTTGTGATAACCACTGGATAGTTGTGCGTTTGCCTTTATTGCAATGATCTCTCAAAACAGTATTGTTAAATAGTTTAGATACTAAATGAGCTTTTATTAATGCGGTGTGGGTATACTCTTGTTTAAAACTACAATACAGCATAGCGCTGTATATAAATGGGAAGAAGCTAACATGATTAAAAGCCTGATATTTGGTAAATGGTATAATTTGGTATTAGCCACCTGGGAAATAGATCATGATCTGTGCTACCATTTTGGGTCATTTATTAGCATGTGTTGACAGCAGTGATTGGTCACGTCATTTAAAGAGGAAAGGAATTAGGATTGCAGATGTTTTTCCTGCATTTTTGGCAGAATAGAAAGTAGGACAAAGATTTATCTCGCATGGGTTGCACTAATGGAGGTATATGACTGAAGCAAGTCAATTTTTTGGAAATTTTGCACTCAACTCATCCAAGTCTTTGTTAAGAACATGGCTTGTAGAGTTTTTTTTTTTTTAAGGTTACATTGTTTATATATTTTGTCTTCTGATTTTGTTATTTCTTGTAAAGATATTTGTTAAAATGTCTCTTTAACCACTTTGCAACGTTACAGCACGTTTAAGCGTAAGCTAAGCATAATCGCCCCCTGCTAATTCATACTGTCCACCTAATCATATTTTTGCTCAGTTTGATGACATTTTAGGGAAAAAACTGAGTTAAATTTCAAAGTTCTTATGTAACTCTTCTGCTTAGGACAGATTTCAGTGTTTGAACTCAAGATATGTAAATATGTTCTCAGTGTCATATTTGGATATTGGTTAAAACAGTTGGCAACTTTTTAAAGATCATAATTAATGTACCACAATTACATTATTGCAGTGGGTTTGCACTTTTGATATTATGTCTTGGGTTTCACAATGCTTCATCAAGTGCAACACATACGTTAAGAGACTACTTGGCCTTTCATTGAGGTGTGATTATTTGATCTTATGAGAGGAAAACATCATTAACATGTTACTTATGCTCTTAACTTATGTAGATATTTGTCTTGTCTTTTAACTATTTATTTTAATGTGTGTTCTTGTGCATACTTTTGTAAATAATTACAGGGGTGGGTTTTAAGTATTCATTTCCCAACAGCTGATAGTATTTCATGTGCATGTAATGGGGACCCTCTGCTGGTGACTTGATGTGTTGCTCTCTGCTCGTGCCTGGTTTATCATTAAATAAAACCAAATACATTCCTTTCATAATCTGTGTGTTGTGATTATCTCTTATTTTTGAAGTTGGTATGTAGCAGGGTAAGACTGGCCTTCGGGCATACTGGAACAAATCTCTCTGTGTGCCTGTCATTTAGGGTGCACATGAGAGTGTGTTGCATGCATATTTTGGGACTGGGCTCACTGGTCAATCACAACCAAGTTTCCACCCTTCCCATGGGGCTGTCCCATGGAACAGAAAATTCACATTATGCACTTTGTATAACCCGGTTTTGCACTTTGTATGACCTGGCTTTGTATAACCTTGGACATGAATCTGTCCTCACATGTATGCTCCTTACCTGATGCTGTCTAGTACAAACTAAGGAGTAGTTTGTCCTTGAACACGCAGCTGCTTCTTGACAGTTAGACAGTTTTGATGGCACCCAGAATTGTTCACACACACATCCTCACCCTGCCTCCTTCTCTCCTTTCTCTATAAAGTTCATGTGCCTTCTTTGTTCGATATCAGTCTGCAATTACACTCTGTTGTGACTGTACACTCATCCTTTGCAAAGCTCTTATTAAAATATACAAAGACAACTTGGTCATTTTGTCAACTTTTCATTTTCAGATTTCCATCACACCCAGCACATATAGTAAGTCCAGGGCTAAATTTCTTTCCCAGTCCGCCTTGGTCTATAGTAACAGCTAAAATTTCTGTAAGTAGTCTAATCTTTTAATTTAAGCTTTGGCAGAACATATAAAAAGTGCACACTTATGCAATTGGCGGTTCTACTATGAACCGGAAAAACAAGTCATTGTTGTGGTATTGCCTCACATTGTATCAAGGGGATTTCCTCATTTTGAAATTGCAGCATACAGACTTGTCTGCTCTTGAGGTGGGACATAAATTCATATGATCCTTCTGAACGATAAGCGTAAACAACATGAATCTAGAATTTATGATTCAAATTGACATCGTTAGCAGATCATAACAGGACTTTTGTGATTCGTGCTGGGGATTATTTCAGATTAGTTATGGTGGAAAGGGATGGTTGTAATTCTTGTTTGACAGCAATCAGGGTTCTGCGAGTTTCACTCGTGGATGAACTGGAAGGACGGATTGACTCTCTGCTAGAGATTTTAGTAAGTCGAGAGGTGTTCACTCGTGATGACCGTGAGGAGGTGTTGTATCAGATGGGGCCCCGGGCAAGAGTAAGAAAGGTGTTGGATATCCTGGAGTGTAAAGGCGAGGAAGCAGCCAAGATTTTTCTCTTCATCAGCAGTCATCATCAGCAAGAAGCAGAGACGCACTTTAGAGAAGTCAACACAGATCAACATCAGTCTGCAGGTATGTAGTCAAACCAAAGACATGTTATTAGTACATTTCCATTTGGAGTTAAAGTAATGCTGAGTCACAGTATGTATTTGGAAACGCATTGTGTTGATCATATGAACATACACAGCATTTTATGTAGTACCATCAAATATTTTTACTAGGGCAGTCACGGTCTCAGATTTTCAAGTTAACGATATTATCAAGATATCATTAGAAAGTAGAATAATTATCAGTCAACAATCAGTCAAATTCATCTGTTACTTTGTTTATTGTGTGTCTTCTCTGGGTTTTTTTTAGCAGTAGACTAAAATACTAGTGCAGGAAGGTGGAGGGGGAGCACAAAAACCTACAAAAATATTTCATTTTTTGAATATCATATCATCAATACTGACACCCTTAGTTCACAGGCTATAATTATATTAAGTTTCTTTTCTCTTGCAGAGTACAGCAAAATCAAACAAAAGCACAAAGACATCCTCAGGCGCAGGAGTGAGAGCATGCTATTCTACAACACTCGTCACGGAGAGAAAATCCTTTTTTCCGAACATTATGTCAATCTCCTGTTAGTCGATGGACACCAGGGCTTGGAGATAAAAAGACACGAGGTGCTGACGTTTGGACAAAAGCGACTATCTTTGCAGCAGAAGTCAACTGTACACAGGAAAATTGCACCAGCTGAACTCTTTTCAAAAGCAAATGGTAATCGTCCAGTCAAGAAGGTTCTGGTTACAGGGGTGGCTGGTATTGGGAAAACTATCATGGTGCAGAAGATGCTGTTTGATTTTGGTGGAAACAAGAACCATCTAGCCTTTGACTTCATCATCCACATGAGCTTCAGAGACCTGAATCTGATCGACAAACCTACAAACTTCAGGGAGTTGGTCTTGCGAAAGAACAGACACCTTTCTAAAGTACTGGATAACATTTTAGCCAATGACAACAAACTGTTGATTATCTTGGACGGCTTTGATGAGTTCAGACACTATAGGAGCTGTGATGTAGATGTTTTTGTGACTGAGCCAGACGAAGATGCAGAGGTGGTGGAGGTCTTAGGGAGTCTGATGCAGGGTGAACTGCTGCCCAATGCCTCTGTCATGCTCACAAGTCGACCTGCAGCTATCAACCACGTCCCTGTGGGCTGCATCGACCGCTTTGTGCTCATCGCTGGCTTCTCCTTGGCTGAAGTTCAAGACTTCTTCTTACGTTATTTCCAAGACAGTGCCCTTGGTGACCGACTGTTTGCAGTGGTATCAGCAAATGAACTGATGTTAACACTGTGCTACATACCTGCATTTTGCTACATTGTGTGCTGTATCCTCAAAGAAAGCCAAGATCTCTGTGGAGACAGCCCCAAAACCATGACAGATATTTATGTGCAGTATCTGGTGGCTTTGATTCGCTCTCACACTCAGTCAAGGGCTGAAACATTTCTTCAAGAGCAAAAAGCAGGGGGGTGTACAGCAGCTGTCTGACATAGTGCTGAAGCTGGGTCAACTCGCCTTCCAAAAGCTGATGGAGCATCAAACACTATTCTACAGCAGAGACAGAGATGTTGCAGCATTAGAGGGATGCAGCCTGGTTAGTACCTTCCTAGACAAGACAGTAGCACAAGAGCCCGACTGTACTGAAGAGGTTTACTCCTTTGCACACCTCACTGTTCAAGAGTTCTTTGCTGCAGTTTACTGTGCAGTGACCGATCACCCTTTACCTGATGCACTTCAGCACACTGCAAGTCCTGGAGAGAGAACAAACAATGGCTATTTGGACCTTTTCAACCGCTTCCTGTCTGGAATCCTCTCCGAACGCAATGCCAATCTTCTGTCAAGGCAGTTGGGGCTGCGTTACCACAAAGAAAAGATGGACACCTATCGCCAGAGGATCATCAGAGAACTTGCAGTGCTCTGTGAAGACGGGGAAAATATCCTGAATCATTTACACTGTCTGTTTGAGCAGCAGGACCCCTCATTAGTCCTTGCCATGCAACCAAAGTTGATACGAGTTAACGTTAGTGATGAAACACTTTCCCAAATGGATTACAATGCCATCAAGTACTTCCTAAACCTCACAAAGGGCAAAATATATGAGCTGGATCTGACAGGGACCGGAGTAAGCTGTGAGGCACTTAGAGATATTCAGCCCCTGTTGCAAAGATGTGAGAGACTTTGGTGAGTTCCAGATAAAAATTAGGTTGACATCATTTCATTCTCTGATCTCATCTATCTTGCAAGTTTTCTTTGTCTTATTTCTGAGTCTGTGCAGCTCTTTGTTGGTTACATGTCCTGCACTGAATGCATCAAATCACAGCCAACTGCATCTGTCTTCTCCTCTTTTTATGAAATGATTTAGAAGTGATGACATCATCAGACTATGAAATATGTAATACATGACTTGTGCACTAACATCACTATTTCACTTTCAAGGCTTGGAGAAAACAACCTGGACATAGACACAGTTCAGGTCATTGCTGATGTGCTGAAAGTGTCGGACAGTATAACCCACCTAGGGTAAGATATCTATTGATATTATTCTTTGGTTATGAAAAGAATCCACGTAATACTTGACAAATGAAGTATACAGCCATCCATTTCTTAAGAGCATATGTTAATTATAGTCCAAGAAAAACTCACCCAGAATGTGTCACACTTTCTGTTCTCCATTTTAGAATTGGATGGTCAAACCTTGGTGATGATGAACTACTGGTTATTTCTACTGCCATACGGATTCAAAAAAAGCTTGCAGAATTGTGGTAAGAGACACACGTGAACAGTATGTCACTTAAATATTTTGGGGAAGTTCAAGCGTGTCCACCCCAATGGTCATGATTGTCTGAATCATCAACAATTTAATATTTCAATGATTTAAAAGTTGACCAGGACAAAATGATGTATAACATACAATTCTATTATTTTTGCCAACTGTTCCAAAGGCAACTTTTATACCCAATCCAGTAAATTTACTGTTTGGTAAACTTTCCTCCAGTAAGCCACAGAATAGATTCTTTTTTTTCTTTGAAATGTTCTGTAACCATGGTCTCTCATTCTTTATTTCTTTTTTGAGTAGTAATTTAAGACTTTGTGGTGAGGACTAACTAAACTATTAAACATAGATGTATCAGAGAACCTCAATGAATGAAAATCTTAGAATTAAGTCAGCACTGAACACTATGTCTCTAGGAAAAATAAATTAATTTAAAAAAAAGTTATTGATTTAATACCAATTATAGCTAATTATCTATCCTTTTTCTATCAGCACTTAAGTTCACAGGCGAAGCAGGCGGTGAACATAGTTTCAAATTTCATGGTTTGCTGATTGTTCCAGTGTAAAACTTTTTTTTTTTAATTGTTCAGGACATATTACTTAAAGTTAACCTATGGTCTCTCACAGGATGGAGGGAAACCAAGTGAGCTCCAGAGGTCTGCTCTCACTCACTGACTTGACCCCATATCCTCTGGAAAAAGTTGTGTGAGTTTTTTTTTTTCTTCCAAAAAACAATTCAAACCACATTTCAACAGTTTAGGTTTTTCTGAAGCTTCTGTTGATTCCCTCTCTGTACAGCGCCATCTGGAATGACCTGCCAGAATCCGGGTGCACCCAAGAAAGCATTAGTGTCAACTTCACAGATGACGATATGTGGGAGGCGTGGGGGGAATGGGTCATCAAACGGTGTGAGGTCAGCAGCAACGAGAAACTAGTGATGGTACTCCATAAAGTGTGCAAGGTATCGGTCCATTGCTTAGAAGCCCACTGGGCAAAGACCTTCTACAAGCAACTATCACAGCTCATCAAGCGCAGGATTGAGTTCTGCACTGAGGATGACATATGCAAGAAGCTTAGAAAGTTTGAGAATGTTTTGAACCCCTGACAGAGAAAAATCTACACTCACCTCCAGTTGTATGGTTATATATGCAGATTAAATGTCTGTTTAATGCTGAATGCCTTGTGAAAACAATGACAAAAGGAAACAACTCCCATAGCATACTTAATGCAGAAATAATTTGCCTCATGCTTAATGCACAAAAATCATACCCACCCTGACCTCGGAAAAAAAAAAAGGTTTCTTCTCAAAAACTTGCTTGGATGCATATAAATTGTGCATTTACACTACAATCTCTGGAAACATAACTGCTTCAATTGCTAAAGTGGCTGTAGCTATACAGACTTACAGACCTACAGACTAAATTGGGTAAAGTTTTTCTCTCCATAGTGATGCATAACGAACAGCAGAAAAAGTTCGTTAAGCGAGTCATGACGATATCTGTAGGAGGTGTGTATTAAGAGGGTCAAAAACAACGTGTGGCCCGTACGGGGATCGAACCCGCGACCTTGGCGTTATTAGCACCACGCTCTAACCAACTGAGCTAACCGGCCATTTACATGGGATCTATAGGACACCTTCAAAATCTTGCGTACACAGCTCCTCACTTCCACTCGTCGTTATGGATGATGTTGTTTGTATGATACAATAACGAACAATACACCGTGTTTGAATACTTGTTATTTTTTTTCAGTTCCTCCTTCTATTTAAAGTTCCTCTCCCTCATCTTTCCGTGCAGCTAAATACAACTAGGAAAGCGCTAACAGTGCCCGGATGTAGTGTTACTTCTCAAAGCTCAAATTATGTCACATGCAAGTTAACATTTTTTATGTTAAACGAGACACTGGATCAAATGATAAACCATTTACATTATTCGAAAATTAAGTTATTTATTGAAAACGTTTATTCGTGTAAATATTTTGGTATTGATTTTTTTCTTTTTCTTTTTCTTTATAATATCAGTGCATCTTCTTTTTGCGAGGAGCATTGTATTCCGTTGCCATATTTGTAACATACTACTTTTACAAATTTTTATCGGACTTATTGTAAATTGCGAACAATTGTCAATAAAATATTGAAACTATTTTGAAATAACGCTCACGTATATTTTATTTTGGCACTTTATTTTGGACTAGTCAGCGGAAGTTGTGGGCTGTCCCTGTCGTATGACGAATTTACTCTGCGACGTGTGACCAAACGTAGCCGGCAGGCTGCTGTTTTATGTTATTTTTGTGCGTGCTAACCATCAAGCTGGACTGTTTCCTCTTCACATATAGGGTGAGTTCTCTCAATTTTGATGTAATTTGGATTTTAAGCGTAGATTTGACGGATTTTGAAAGGCAGTGGGCATGACTGCAGCATTTTTAAAAATGTCACGACCCGCGAATTGACGTACCAACTTCGACAGCAGTTTGCTAAGGGTAGTAGTGGCTAAAAGAGAACTAGCTAGGTAAGCATGCACTGCTAACTTAGTTAAGAGCTGTTAAATATGAAGCTTAAGCTGTTTTTAATGTAAAAACGTTAATACAATATTTAAGGGGCGTGTTCATCTTTGACTTGTGTGTTCTTTATAAAGGTAAAGAATGCCTCATAGTGCCAGTAGTAGCTGTGAATTTGAATTTGAACGTTGTGTAAATTAGGGTTAATAATAGAAACACTACCACTTGTCTATCAGATAAAAACACCAGTAAAATAAATGGACACAAGTTAAGTGTTTACTGTTTCCAGTGCTGTTTTTTAATTGTGTTTCTGGCCTTTGTTTCAGTCCCACCCACAGGATGATTGACATAGAGACAGGAACTGATGATGCTGGTGCCACAGAGCCACGCAGTAAGAACAAGGAGACAGAAAAGAAGAAGCGGTCTCGAGTCAAACAGCTGCTGGGTGATGTGAAGAAGCAGGTGGAGTTCTGGTTCGGAGATGTCAACCTTCACAAGGACCGCTTTCTGAGAAAAATCATAGAGGAGTCGGACGATGGATGTAAGGGGCTATCAATAGCTCAGATGCACCACTTTATCCATATGTTGTTGAGTCTTTTAAAAGATAGGTTTGGATTTGCTCTTAATCTTAATACAATACTCACATGCAATATGTGCATTAAAAGAGTAATTGGTTCCTAAAATCACTCCTTTTTTCATGCTTGCATAATGAAAGGCTTTCAAGTGCAAAATACCCTCTTTGCATTTCCTTGCTGAGCTGCTGTGGACGGATAGGTTCCGGCAGCCTTACATAGGTTTGTTTGTGGGACACCAACATGGAAGTAGACCTGCCCACAAGCCAGCCAGTATGGACAGGAGGAATGATTTCAGTGACCAATAACAATCTAAACGTATGATATGATATGTGAGTCGTGTATTAAGACAGAAATCTTAAGCTATTCTTTAATGCAAGTGCTGACATGAAGTCATCAGATTTTGAATTGAACAAAGCATCTAATACAACATGTTTAATGTGTCTTAGATGTTGATATATCTGTGTTGGCGAGCTTCAATCGAATGAAAAAGCTGACAACTGATACCAAGCTGATTGCGAGGGCGCTGAAAAATTCATCTGTAGTTGAGGTACTGTCTTTTTTTTTTTTTTTTTTAAACACCTCATAACTGTCCTACTTTCACAATGTTTGCATAATTTATGAAGTTAGGTTCAAATTGATGTACAATTCCAAAAAATGTTCCTATTTTTGTGTTTCAGGTTAACTTGGAAGGCAATAAAGTACGGCGTCAATTTCCAATTGGAAATATACCAAATGATACAGACAGCCGCACAGTCTATGTGGTAAAAAAATGTTTTCTGTTGTTTCTTTTATTCAAAGGGTTTACTTTTCACGGGGATATTTAGAATGGGAAACATCCCAGTGGTCAAATTTGGACCTATTTAGTAAAACTTTGCTCCACATTGTACCTGAAAGCACCATTTGAATTTATTTTGCATCTATAAAGGTTTACATTGAACGCTTTTATGTGGCAAGACTCGCACAATTTTGATGGTTACTTTTCTGCCTGACAGAAAAATAGTTTTGGATCACAAAATAATACAATTCTTTCTTCCTTTCTTTTTTTTTTTTTTTCAAGGAACTTTTGCCCAAGGATGTGACCCACAGCTGGATAGACAGAGTGTTCACAAAATGTGGGAATGTGGTGTATGTTAGCATCCCCAGATACAAGTCTTCTGGTGATTCCAAGGGTTTTGCGTTTGTTGAGTTTGAGAAAGAGGAACAAGCACAGAAAGCCATAGAGGTGAAAACTTATGAATATTTCACCATAGCCAGAAACATGTGACAATTGTCAGTCCAGTGTTTATTTTTGGCAGAAACAAAACCCAGGGGAAATTTTGATCTTTTTGAAACAGATGCTGAACAATCCCCCTGAAGATGCTCCCAGGAAACCAGGGATTTTCCCTAAGACGAAAAGTAGAAAGCCGATTCCTCTGACATCCGACAATCCTCCATTAGGTACAATCAATTAGAATCAAAAAAGTGATGCCCCCTTTTTTTTAACATCACTTTTTCTCTCTGCCAGCTAGAGTCCCTGATGCTGGCATAATATAAAAAATAAGGCTATTGCTGCGATTTGTTGAAATCATTTCCACTTCTTGACATTCATGTACTGTAGGTGAAGAAGAGGAAAAGAAAAAGAGAAAGAAGAAGAAAAAGAAAGATGGCGCCACACTACCAACGTCTGCAGAAGAAACCAAAGAGCAGGCGATGGAAGCAGAACCATCAGAGGAAAAGAGGAAGCACTCAGCAGCAGGTGATTTTGAACCAGATGTCGCCAGCGCTCAGAAAACACCTGGGAAATTGTCAGAGAAAAAAAGACGACGGTCACAGACAGTAGAGGGATCAGACAGTGATGTACCAGCTAAGATAAGAAAAACCAGCGAAAGTGAACTTGGAAAAAAGGAGAAAGCAAAGACTGGTAAGTGATCACAATGTCACTTTCCACTCTGGTTGTGTCTATTTTTCACAATCTAAAAATACAAAAAGTACGATGAGGTGTTCTCGCAGCAATGAAACCACAGGCTTGTTGTTATTGTGTTATTCCTCTATCAGATCCACCTACTCAAAGTGACACGGACAGAGGTGTTGAGGAAGGGAAAGAAAACAGAGATGATTCAACAGTTAAAGCAAAGAGGAAGAGAAAAAAGAAACACAAGGAGAAGCTGAAAATTGGAGAGGAGGTCATCCCATTACGAGTTCTATCAAAGTAAAATCTTACATCCCCTTTTAAAGTGACATCATCAGTATTTCAGAAGTAAGGGAATATCCATTCAGATCTACAATGATTTTAACACACTACTGGGCATCTTTCTTCCTCTTTTGTTCACGTAAAGGAGAGAGTGGCTTGAGCTGAAGGAGGAGTATTTGACCCTTCAGAAGCGCAGCATGGCGTCCCTGAAGAAGTGCATTAGTAAGATTGATCACAAGGAGCACACGAGTCTAATGGAGACAGAGGATGATCCTCAAGATGGAAACAGTGAGTTTTGTCTCCACTATTCCTAGTAATTATAGTTCAGATGGCCAAAGTGAAGACTGTAGAATTGGGTCAAACACCACTGTTGCTTAAACTGATGCACAAAATAAAAGGAAATTAAAATATGAAACAAAGTGTAAAAAGTTTCTGAATAAAATGAAATTCTTTGACCTTTAACAAAAATTAAGTTCCTTGTGAACAAGTTAGAACAGTGTTTTTTTTTTTTTTTTTAGCTTTCACACATTTGGTTCATTTCAATTGTAAAATGTTATTTGGACAGTCAAACGGTATTGACATCACAGTATTTCTCCAAAAATATCAAATCAGACTTAATAGTTACAAGCTGCCAAAATCAGATAAACCTATATTGAAATATAGGTCTCTTTTCTTTCATCTAGAGAAGAGTAACAAGAGTGAAAAAGCAACTAACCAGGGCCCTCAGTTTACCAGTGGTGTCATCCTGAAGATCACAGACAACAAGCCGCTACCAGGGAGAAAGTTCATCAAAGTACAGTATAACTCAATGCACTCATCAGTTTTACTGGCAATTACCATTATCTTCTGTATTTGGTGAAGTTATCAAAGTCATTAAAAAAGGATGTTCCCCCTAGTGGATTAAAGCTCAGGTCTTTTTTTTCTTACTTTGTGTGTGTGTCTGTGTCTGTGTCTGTGTCTGTGTGTCTGTAGGATGCCTTGTGCAAAATATCACCAGTGGCGTACATTGACATCTTGGATGGAGATGCTGAGGGTCACATCCGTTTTCACAACCCAGAGGAAGCTAAAGCCGTTAGTGATGCCAGAGCAGAGCTACAGAAAGAGCACAGCTGGAAGCTTGAAATCCTGTCAGGTATGACTTTTTATGTCTACACACCAAGGTGACATTTTATTTTGTGTGTACTGCACTCCTGTGCAGACCACATGCAAACATACCTGTGGTCTAAATGAGCTGAGGACGTGGATGACTGAGCTGGCACACTGGTTTCCATAATTGATGATGGAGAGAATGACTTATTGAGACAGACTATCTGCTTGTCTCAAGTTCTGTGTTTTTAATAGTTCATAGTTGAACTTTGCTCAACAATTATTTTTGAATGAACTTTAAGTCAGAAAAAAATCTTTTTAACATTAGAGTCTGTGTTTAATTCCTTTGAAAGGTGACCATGAACAAAGGTACTGGCAGAAGATCCTAGTTGACCGCCAGGTCAAGTTGAATCGTCCCAGAGAAAAGAAGCGTGGCACCGAGAAGGTGAGATCACCCTTTAAATTTATAAAAAGAAAAATACATATACATACAGGTTATTTTGTACAATAATAAATTGTTGATCAGTTATTCCATTTTTAGTATGTAAACAATGTAAACAAGAGGCTGTTGAATGAAAGTTGAATAATCCCTTAAATTATGAGAAATCCAAATAATTTGGTATTTGGTGTGTTTTATTGACAGACATATAATAACACTTCATACACACTGTTATATATGGTGATATTCAAAGTGTGCAAAAAAAGACACATTTGTGATTGAAATTGCATATTTTGTAATCAACTTATTCTGAATACTGTCCATTTTTGGATCAGTCTACTATCTGGGACAATTTTGGCATATGAACACAGAGTCAGATACAACACTACATTTTAAATTGTGCCTCTATTTTGCTTATGTGCTATCACATGTAGTTTCTTATTTTCTTCTCACACTTCAGCTCATATCCAAAGCAGAAAAAATCATCATTGCGCGAGCCAAGGAGGCTAATAAGCACATCCGTTTTCAAGAAGACTGACACCTGCTGAAACTATATATATATATATATATATATATTTTTTTTTTTTTTTTACAACATTACATGTTTAAATCTCTACATTTCACAGGATGTGATTTGAAGGGGCTAGTTGGTGTTAATGTGTATTTAGCTGGAAGAGAACTGAAAGAAGTAAAGTAGTTGAAATATCCCCTTGTTTTTTGTTTGCACTGGAGCCCCCAAGATAAATTGGAATGCTGCTATGCATATTAACTTTTTTTTTTAATTGATAGCCTTTTTTTTTTTTAAAGAAAATTCTGTATATGATGTAAATATAACTGTTTTGAAAGTTCTCCCAGTCAAGAATAATTCCTTATGAATTACCTCTTTGCCTCTTTGTTTTTTTTTTTTTAAATAAAATTTCATTATTTGATGAGAACAGTGTTTCTTGTTATATATCTAAAACACAGTTGTGCTTCTCATGAAGTTTGTGTCAAAGTAAAAATGCTTTTTAAAACAGAATAAATGAGCAGCAAATACATCTACCTTAATGCATTCAGTCTTAATAATACTATATAATAATTATGCTTTATATGGATGGTTCACCCCAGTTGAAATGTTAAGCTCAAAATATTTTAAGTAAATACAAAAAAACAGTTTAACACCATCGTCCAAGTTACTGACTAGCAGCTGTTTCGGTTGCAAAAGTGTTTACACACAATTAACTAGAG
This sequence comes from Seriola lalandi dorsalis, assembly GCF_002814215.2. Taxonomy (NCBI): domain Eukaryota; kingdom Metazoa; phylum Chordata; class Actinopteri; order Carangiformes; family Carangidae; genus Seriola; species Seriola lalandi. The sequence goes on along the minus strand of NW_019522639.1, from coordinate 272,106 downwards.
GATGTATGTTTAACTGTTATTTCGCATGCTATATTTAGCTGTTTAACTTATAAAAAAAAAATGAATATGAGTTGCCTTCAGTTTTGTAGATTACATAACACTCAACGTGAGATGAGTAGTAGTGTAAAAATAGCTGCCATTACATAATCTCAGTTCCATTTATGGCTTTTATTGGTGTAAAGGTAGAAACTACCTGAGGTAAAGTGTGGCAGCACCACACCCCGTCAGTGGCTTGGTCTCTAGGAAGCCTTAGCTTCTGTTAGAAACCATGCAGCTTATTGTTTCGTGGGGCTGAGATGGGTCATCACAAGTGTCACCATCAGGCCAAGGCGCTCCTCTGTCAAAAGAGGTGGACCAGTACATCCTGGATTCTTCAGGCCCCGTGGAAATGCATCCGAAGCCGGAAAACCCTCCATTCTCAGCAGGAAATTGAGGTTTCTCTGTGGTGTTACAGCTGGAATTACAGACAGCAGGCTCGTTCAGTTTGGGATGGGGGCTGCAGGGTTTCGGGTTTGTTTTGCAGTTCTCAGACGGCTTAGGTGTGCACACTGAATTTGGGGTTTTCATGGGCCATTCCATCTCTCCTTTGCGGACAATGGGCAGGCGTCGTGGTGTGCTCCAAGCTTTGTAATCCTCCTTCATGGTTGTCACTGAAGGAAATGGCTCCTTGCTTTTCTCACTGTTTTGCACAGATGGCAGGATTGGCTTGGTGCGCTGGCACTCGTGTGGTGTGTAGTCTGCGTGTGTTGTGGAGAGAAACACGTTGTGACCTGCTGGTGGACTGGACACTTTGGCTTTACCTTGGCCGCAGAACTTGGTTTCAAGAGACCAGGTCTTAAATTGCTGAAAGAATTCGCTGGCTTCATTAAAAACTTCCTGGTTCATTTGCCAAGCCAACTTTGGCCCGAAGGACTCTGTGTGCTCAGCCAGCAGACCTTTGTTGCTTTGGTTCACAGGCTTCTTCCTGCATGTCTTGGGCGGCATTGGATGGGTGATGTAGTCAGATTTGTAGCTGGTGGTCCTTTCAAATGGTTTTGGTCCTTCCTCCTGTTCCACTGGTTTGGAGTTTGCATCCACCTGAACAGAATCTTTCTCAGATTGACCTTTGTGAGCACTTTTTGTGACAACTAATCCTTGGTCGACCTTCAAGTTGTCGTGCAGCCTGTATGGCTGACGCTGGTTAGCTTTCCATGCTTGGAAATCATCTGAAAATACAGTGAGAGTGGATTTTAATCAGAACGTATACATTTGTTACTTTATATTTCTGCAATGTATGTCTCCAATATGATCCTTAAGTCGCTTACTTTTGTACACTGAGGTATAGTCCACCACCTTGGATTCCAGCTGGTTTGCTGCAGAGCAAGTATGATTGTGCGGAGCGCTGCTGCATCTCCGTTGGCCTTTGGGTGGCAAAGATGGCTGTGGGGCCTTTGGTGGGTTTTTCATCCATTTGTGGGTAACAAAGAATGACCTGAAACACACACACTTATGATGTGAAATTTGTTGAACTCACAAATATTGTAGCTTACAGTGTCTGGTTTATTCTTCTACAGGGATTCAAAACACGTCATACCCCAATATTCCTCCATACATCACACTCCACACCTCCAAAAACATGTATCTAGTGACAGACAAAGAACTTACCTAAAAGTGGTCATGTCGGCACTGGTCCCCTTCAGTGAGTGGTAAGGGTTTTTCTGTGTTGAGGTCGTGACAATCGTTGTGTGGCAGCGGGGGGGGAGGAACCTCTCTTGGTACTCTGTGGTCATGGAGGCCCGTGTCTGGGCTCTCTGCGGGCCGTAAAGCTTCCTGGACATCAAGGCAAATTTATATAGCATAGCATATAAGTTTAATTACCATTTCAACAAAGCAGTTACCTCCTTCCTTCCTGTGGCTATTCAGATAAACAATTCCTCAGCAGTCTGCTGTAGTTAAACAATTTTTGCAGCTTTCACAATCTACAGCCACCAATGCTAACGTAGTTTAAACAACTGTAAATCACTTACTGCTGCACAGCTCCATCAGTATACTGCTGTTAGTTTACTGCTGACCTACATTTCACTTTTCATTCACTTTACCTTTGCACATTAAGGTTCATTTACAGTTAAATGACTTTACCTACCTCTCAAATTACTTCTTGCACATTTGTATTCATGTACGGTGCATTTTTATCTATTATCATTACTATTTCAGAGTAGTTTCCTCACTGCTTGTTGAGCAATTGTAACAAAGCAGTTTTCTGATTGTGATTCTGATCAATACACAGGTTGTTAAAATGAAACTGAACTATGAAACATTGTCAAGTGACAGCATGTTCAACAATATTTCAAGTGCTTTTTAAGTCTTAGAACTTAGCACCTTTTTACCTTTCCACAAAGACGATCAAATATATGGATAGATAAAACAATATGAATACAGCAGGTGTTGTAATCATATTTTTTTTATTAAGATTTATTGACAGAGTTGACAATCTATAACATAACCTCTGCAGGAGTAACCCTGATCACACATATCTGCAGACAGGCACAGCAGACACTTACTGTAACTACAGCTCACATGATTCCATTGAAAATAATGTCAAATTAAAAAAAAACACACAACAAAGCACAAGCAGATCTCTGGTATTTTGTGTTTTTGTCTTGGAAAGCCCATCCAAAAAAAAAAAAAAAGAAAAAACAACCATCCCATCAAGAAACCATTAGCAAGAGATCAGCTCACCTCATTGCTGTGGCTTGTTGACCGCCCTTATGTTGCGTACTCTGCTGCCTCACAGCTTTGGGCTGCACCCCTCGTCCGGGGGTGCACCCAGCGCGTTTTGTTTGTACGTCCATCGGCTCAGCCTGCTCCCTGGCTCCTCGCTGCAGGCCTACAGCGCATGAATTATTGACCGGAGGGACGTGGGGTGTGTGTTGAAGGAGAGTAGCACGCAGCGGCCCGACAGCTTCTAAAAATAAACACGAGTGAATTATTCTCGGATGCAGGCCGTTGTCAAGGCGAAGACTCGGCTCGTGATGATGCGCTTTTTTGGCGCGTAAAGAAGATTCCAAAACTCCTGTAGGGATGTTACACGAAGTGGAGCGGCCACTTTTGAAAATGTCATTTTTAGCTGCATTATTAGATTGTTAAGCCAATGCCTGATTATGTTTAATTTTTTAATTTTATTTGCTGAATATGCAAAGTGCAGTTTGACTTGGCAACGTGACTTGGTCGCAGGACTCCATCTGTTACTTTGTGGTCATGTCCAAAAATAAAAAGAGAGAGAGAGAGAAAAGGGGTGGGGGACTGTCAGCCTACACACACACACACACACACACACACACACACACACACACACACACACACAACGGGGAGTCAAGGGAGTTGTGACCTTGTGACCTTCCGCTAGGTTTCACACACACAGATGTAGTCATGGGGATTCTTCCACTCACAGGTGTTAAATTATGGTCTGTTGGATCAATAGGTCAAGGGCATTGCCGTGTTTGTCCACTAGATGGCGTTCAAAGCTTTAAAAAAAAAAAAGACTATTAGGTCCACATGACAATTTTGCTTCGGTGTCTGCTGCTTGCAATCTGGTGTTAGATTAGAATTAACTATGGTATTTATTTCATAATTTACAAGTTCTTAGGCTGTTTTTTTATTTGCACAAAGCTTATACAGCAGCATAAAACCAGAACAGATGTGACATGAGAGGAAGAGGCTGATACAGACTATGACCAGTATTTTGTAGGCCTGTTGATATTCATTATCCTTTGGTTAATCTAATTATTAGGCATATCATTAAATATGTAGTGAATGTTCTGTTTGCAGTGTAATAGGGTCTGTGAGCCAGTGCTTATTTAGACAAGAGACCTGCAATGATTTCCAGTTGTAGGGGGAATTCTGGCTCATTTCACTTCCTCTGGCTCAGCAGACTCATCTGTTCAGGTCGAAGTTTGGAATTAAATGAGGTCATATCTACCAATAAAAATAATAAAAGGGTAATCTGTCCTGTCCAAACAGGTGCAGAGGAGTTGACAGGAGAGTGAGGGAGATGCCAGTCAAGCAGTCTTTTTACCTGAAGAGGCCAAATCAGGTAAAATAATGAACCTGGCCTTTAAAGTATTTCGGGTTTCGCCTCATTTCGGTCTTAGTTTGGCACTGCAGCAAAACCACAGATTCAGTGCCTTGCTGTCATTGCAAACTAACTGTACAATGCTTTAGGTTTGCTTATGTTATTTTGATACTGACAGTGTGTGACAGCAATTCTAGCAATATATTATCTCTAATGGATGTGTGTTGATATTTTCTTTCACTGGATGTGACACATCAGAAGATCTCTGCACTGGAGAAATACATTTCCTGTAGCAGTGGTTTAATTGGCCAGGGAGGTTTTAATGTCTGATTTTATATTAAAAAAAAAAAATTAAAAAAAAGAGCCAAAGAACTAATCTATAAATCAGATTAATGTAGAATATACTTGATTATTTTAGGGAAATAAAAGAGACAGAAACCGCTCTGATGAATGGTAAGTCACATCCACACTGGATACCTCAGACACCGCGTGCAGTTGTGCCTCTGGACCCCACCCATTCATTTGGAGCGGTGGAGACGTATTTTCAAAGAGGAGCATTAAAATGCAAAAAGGCTGGAAAGAGGAATCTCGGAATAAGAAGTCGGGAGTCAGGAGAGGTTTATGGATATTTGAAGTCGTTTTCCATTAAGAATTTCTGACTGCCTATGAAAAACCGACTTCTTTATTCAATGTCATTCAAATCACTCAGAATAGATCTTGGTCTCTTGAAGCGAGTGAACCGTGGAGGAAGACAGATGTGATGTTATTGCTGCTGATTGAATATAGTTTAAAAGTACCTCAAACTTGGAGCAGTACTATGCGCATCAACTTTATATTGCAGCCTCCAGAGTTAAAGCATCAGAGACAACGCTTGTATTGATGCTGATGTAAGACAGACGGTGGTGCCAAAGCCCAGTGAATAAACGGGATTATCACTGTGTCATTCAAACAAACTGCTCTATCGTGCAAAAAAAAAAAAAAATGTTTGGAATCATTTTTCACCTCAGCATTCCCATTATTTTAGAGAGAAACCCTACAGGAATTTTCGAGGAATCGCCCTCTCTAACGTGAAATAGTCATCCACATTTCCGGTTTTCATGTTATTCGTGGTTTGTGCGCACTGTCTGCTTGTGCTATCACAATAAATCCACTAAATAGATACGAACTAAAATCTAATCACAACTCAATGCATCAAACAGTCCAGAAGGGAGACAGACTGTGGGGTTCACGCGACATCTCTGCCTGAGCGCTGTTGGGCTTTGTGGCTTTCTTCTCTCCACATGAGGTCTATAGAAAGCAGTCAATCAATAAGATATACTCTTTTCTCATAGTCTGACAGTTTATTCAGCACCTTTGCTCACCTAACCCCGCGAACATTTAAGATAGATTTTCATGCGTATTTACGCAGCGCCATGAACAAAAAAAACAATATGTTAACGTTGCCATACAGCGGTTGCAGTAAATGTTAATGTTTAATTTTAAACAAATAACAGAACCATGAGTGATTAATCATCTAAAACGTGATTGTTGTTTTATAGTGCCCTCACTCTGAACCGTGCATTTACAAAATGCAGCAAGAAGGCTAATTGCCTCTTTACGCAGCGTTCTGTTTTTGCAAAGCTGGAGATCTCACAGGAGTACAATCATTTCTCTTAATGTCAACTAATGGCAATAGTACTCAAGTGTAGGAGAGCGAAAGGAGCGGGCCAATAAATTATGTTAATCAGTCAGGACAGATTGGAGGCGTGTTTGTTGCTGTAATGAGGGGGAGCGTGCCTGCACCGTGGAAAAGCTCTGAGTGGTAATGCTGCCTCCACTACATGCGCGCTGCCTTCTACCTCCCCAGCCTCTCTTTCTACTTTATTGTGCATAATAGCGTTTTCCTCTGCACTAGACTACTGTGCAAGGTTCTGTGCAACAAGTTTGCAGGAGCCCTGACGCGCCGTCAGACAGGTTCATTTGCTTTAGCTGGAGCGGAGTGGGGCTCCACTCGTCTATCTGTCGCTGTCACCACAAAGTCACTGTACGTGAACGCCGCGTCGCAGGCAGGCAGGCACACACACGCACACATACACAGAGAGGGAGAACAGTGTGCCATAAATTCGTGACTCCGCGCCAGATGCAGTTTGCTCCCAACGGCGCGTGTAGTTCTAGTTAAATGGAGATCGCGGAGGCAAGAGGAGCATCCAAGTGCGTGGAAAAAATGGAGAAAGTGGCGCCTCAGAAGCGACAATACTGTCGCACAACAGTGCTGAACATAATCTCGTCTTTATGTTCAGTGGCGTCCATCGCCTTTTGCATTCTTCTGAGCATTAACACAGCTGACATTAAGAACCGGGTTGTGGATTTGGAGAGTGGGAATGGCGAGCACCCGTTCATCCGTGCCCCTGGCTACTCCCTGGATGATTTTAATTCATTGATCCAACAAAGAGTGGATGAGCTGCTCTCGCAGGTAAGACTGCCTCTTGCACTTGTTCTCCATGAGTTAATTGTTTTCAGCCGCTTAACTGCCCACGAACTGACACTATTTCAGTAAACAGCCACGCAATTTTCCCCCAAATAATTTATTGTCACTGAAATCATCACGTGCAGATTAATTTAAAAAAAAGCATTGTTTTAAAATTTCAGCGCTCCTATGAAAATTTTGTCAAGATTCGGACTGCCAGACAAACGTCACCTGAATGCAACTGCCCTCCAGGTAAACCAAACTACTTTTCCCAATACTGTGTGTGTGTGTGTGTGTGTGTGTGTGTGTGTGTGTGTGTGTGTGTGTGTGTGTGTGTGAGACACTGGATTTGAAGCTGCTTCACTCAGACCAGAGTTGATGTGAGAAGGAAGGAGATTTTTCTGAACAGGTCCTGAGTTTATTTCATTGAAATAAACTGATGACACATAACAGTTTGCCTGGATGGTGTTGATAGTTTGGGGCAGTTCCGCTGTGAAGGATGCAGACAGCTGAATGGCCATTAAGCTTAACAGAAAGAAAGGTATTTAACAGTGGTCTATACATAGAGGTGCTGAGAGGTTTGACTTGTGATGTTGCCTGTCCACTGAGGGAGGAAAAAAAAAAAGCCACATGAAATTCACATTTCCCACCAGTAGATGGAAACATTTATTCCTTCAGTGTGGGTCAGCATTCTGATCATTTTGGGATGGAGTCAAGGTTGGGTTAGTCTGTGCATCAGTGTGGGAGACTGTGCTGATGTAAGAGGGATGCTGCAGAATCTGAACTGTAGGATCAAATCTTCTCTGACTTTTAAATGTTGTCATGGTCGTCACTATTGTGAATAACTGGAGGGGAAAAAATGAATCATGTGATTGACAGCTGTGTGTTGACTGTGCAGGTCAGAGGAAAAGCATATCATGGCTGTTGATTGAAAACCAGGTATCTCCAATTTTGTTGAATTAATTAAAAAAAAAAAAATTTGAAGGATGAATTGTTCTTTAATGTGTTGAGAAAATTCTCCTCCAGTGAGAGCTAAATAAACCACATAAAAATCCACTGGATCATCTGAGCAATGTATTGTCACATGGCTTTAACTGGGGCTGGTTTTCTCTGCTCATAAAAAGCGGAGATGCATGGTTTTCACAGGACAGCAACGACATGCGAGTTCATGTGTCACTTTCTTTAGGATGCCACCAGACGTGTAGATTTCCATCATCTGCTCAAAGCCTTTTCCACCGTTTCATATCTTCATGTAAAATATTTTAAGAACTCAAATAGTGTCGACAGGTTTTGCCGCCAATCAGCTTCCAGAATTCCGAAGCTTTTGTCAGACAGGATCCTCAGCCCCTTGAGCCTCCTTGAAATCAGAATGAAGACTGCTCTCTTGGAAATGACATGTATTTCACAACTTTTTCAAAGTGTGATTAAAGAGGGATCTGCCCGCGCTGCAGCTTCAGTCAACCGCAGCTGGGAATGTGATCCAGGCGGTGTGAACACAGTGTAGGTGACCTCTCCGGAAAAGCCATAGTTGTGACATAGAGCAGAGTAGCCTTGTGGTTGGATCTCTTTAGATGGACAATCCAGGTGTCAGCAAACATCTGCCGATGCGTCCTTGAGCAAGATGCTGAATCCCAACTGAAGCCAGGGAGTCTTCTGCCGTTGACCTCTGACCTCTGTTGGAGGGAAATTAGGGGAAAAAAAAATCCCCCTCATGGATACATACACCGACAGATTATTACATCTATTACAATCAAACAGATGAAAGAAGAAGCAAGACCAGTGAAAGTGATAATCATGAATGAACGGCACAATTTCTTTAGTTTTCTCAAGTGGTTTATCAATTACAAATGAGTCATCTGCTGAGTGAAAAGGCCTGAATTAATGAGCCAGAAGTACTGGAAGTATTACCCATAATGAGACTCTCACAATCACGCTGCTCTCTGTTCTCAATCCCTATCATGTGTCTGCTGCTTTTTCCCTTTTTCCCTTCCGGCACATTTCTGTTACGGGCAGAAATAAAACAACGAAAACATTTCACATCAGATGAAGCACGGTGACACTAAAACCCGAACCAAGGCGGCACCGAGCTCGATCTCGGAAACTGGCAACTAGTCAGCCTCTCAAATCTGATTACTTTTTCCTTCATGTCCACTATTTATCCATTTCTTATTGAACTATAGTTACATACAAAACACATAAATCATAGTAATACTTTGAAGAATCTGGAGTGTATTTGACAATGTAATGCTCATGCAGTGTAAGTGTATTGTGCCATGCAACGTTAATGCTCTGTAGTGGGTGTTTTCAGGCCAAATATCTTTATACTTTATGAATGCTGAATGGGTTCTCTCAATATTTATCCCCTCCTCTGTCTAGAAGACAGCCCGTGGCTCAGATGTGGCTTTTTTTTTTCTCTTTCTTTTTGAGGGGAGGACTATAATGTGCTTTTCACAGTCTTCACTTTATTGCTGTCAAAGAAGATGGAGTGGTTGCATAGACAGAGCAATGGTCCATAGCTTGGGGATATTTTATAGGTTGCTCCTGAATCAGAGGGAGTTTGTGCCATCTTTATCAGAGGAAGTCTGTCGTGAACTTAAAGCATATTTTATTCACGCTCATGTACTTTTTAGTTAAATGGAAGTGAAGTTTTTGCTGGTGCCATTTTTCATTCTCGCACTGTCTGTTATCGCCGTCACTCAGGACTCAGTTATTAGCTTCTGTGTGACTGAAGGCTTTTTTTCACAGTGAGGCTGATAATGCGGCTCTTCACCTGAGACTCGGACGGCAATGTCAACGGCCCATCACTTTGGTCCTGGCTGCAATGTTGGATGGGTTGTCATGAGATTTTTATTGACTGTGGTGCTCCCTTAAATTATCCTCTAGCGACACCAGCAGGTTGACACTTGTTTTTTTTTTTTGTGACATGTCTGAGCAGCTATAGGATGGATCCAATAGATCCTTCACCGATAACTTTTGTCATCCCCTCGTGCCGCCATGAGATTGAGCTTTGTGATTCGGAGTGAAATCTTAGTGTATGGTTTGCCATCAGGTCAAAATGTACAAAGTATTTTTGCTAATGACCAAATACAGAAGAAAATACAACGACTTTCCCACCGGCTTCTGCATTACCTTGTGTTCATTACGATGTCACTGTGAGCATGTAGCATTTACCTCAAAGTGCTGTTGTGCCTACTTAAGTACAGCCTCACAGAGCTGCAGACTTGTGTGTGTGTGTGTGTGTGTGTGTTTTCTATTGAATTTAATAGGGACACACACCACCATTTTCATGTTAATCCCTTGTCAGTTTTTCTGGACTGCACATTGGGTTTGAAAAGCTGCATTTAGTGGAAATAGTCTTGGGTCTAGGGGATAAGAAAAACCTGTCAAACCGTCTACAGTCACACCCCCTCGGTGTGCCACTCTGTGAAGCGAGTCTCCTTCTAATAATTGTTTCAGCATTGGCGGGCTGTTTGTCTTTTTCATTTTTTTTTTCGTGTACCTTCTCCTCCCCTGGGATCTGCATTCAAAGCAGGGCCTGTTGTTTAATGGGACTATAATAAAATGTGCATTCAGCAAGCACTGGTGCTTTGCTCTTTCCCTGTTTAATCACCCATACACCCACCCCCCACCCCCAC
>NW_019522639.1:257498-261954 GCF_002814215.2 Seriola lalandi dorsalis | reverse complement strand
ACCCCCACCCCTCTCCCATACATCCCCTTTTCCCACTCTGCAGCATTTCTTGAAGTTAACGCTTCAAAAAGTCTGGCAGCTAAACACCAGCTGACGTGCCCTGGAGAAAACGGCAATATACAGCTTGTAATGTGCTGGACTATGTTTTCCCCCACTAAACACCCAATACTGGTTGTCAAGGACAAGGGGGCAGCTGGGGGTCACATTAGCTGGATGGTGTGTCTTAAGATTTCAAAATAAAATCGTAAGCAGATGCAGTAATATCGGTTTTTCTTGCTTTGTCAAGTCCAGCTTTAATTCACTTCACCAGAGGCAAAACGACACACACACACACACACACACACACACACACACACACACACACACACACACACACACACACGAATTTCTCAATCTAGTCACTTCTGTTCAACTCTGTGTAGCCAAGCTGGGTTATGCTCCCCCTTTTCCGCCTCAAAAAGTGTGTAATCCCAGTGGCCTGATACAGTTACAGTTGTGCCAATCCCCTCAGATATCCTCAACTCGGTGGGCAACTGGTAATTAATCACAGACAGCTTTTGAATTAAGCCCTCTGTGTGGTTTGGTGCTGGGAGGTGCCCTAATGGCCATGTAATTACTGAGTGCTAGGTAAAGCTAAGCAGACTTCCAGGTAGCCGCTGCGGCCAGCTGCTTTTGGTTAGGGGGAGTCAAGTTAGGCTGTCTTTGTGAGCAAGTGAGGCCGGAGACAAAAAGATGGAGCCCGAGAAGCTTCGCCTGGAGGCGACGGTGAATAGGCAATCAGGATTTTTGATTGCTGCTCAATCACTTTAAAGGGGATCCACATGTAAATCATGAGCGTAATGTACTCCACACAATGAATAACATCTTGCAGGGGATCGTTTCATGCATGAAAAGCTCGACTCATTCAGCTCAGGTTTTACATCAGTCCCAATAAATTAACATGACGTGATTTATCATGATGAATCATCAGAAGCGGGGCATTTGCCCTAATTTTCAATTCTCACACAAGGGTTATTATAAAGGGCAGGATGCTGGAAATAGCACAGATGTTCTCTTTATATCTTTGACACAGCAGTTTTTTTTTAATGGGAGATGATGAGGCATGCCAGCTGAAAGCACTGGTAATGACTGTAGGGGTTGAAAGGGTGGCACACTTTTCTCTTTTTACTATGCATTAACCTGAGGGGACACTCTGAATAGAGAGGAGATGACATAATTTTTATGTGAGCGATGTCACAACAGTACTCTGCTGGAGAGTGAAGAACCTCAGGCTGGGAGAACAGGGGGACGGAGGCCAAAGGAATGGAGCAGAATTGAATTGCTCATGCCTAATGGCCCGTCTCATGTGTCCTTGAACATTTCCTGGCGGTGATCCTCAATCGTCATTTTGTGTGGGATTAAGTAGGAAGCTTGGAGATCCTGTCTTGGCTGCTCCTAAGGTTACTACTTGGATTTATATGAAGGGGTTTCCATCACCACAACATAACGGCACACCCCACAATTGAATAAAAGAATTGTCTCCAGTTTTGCATTTGCTCCAAAAATAGGCTGTGTTTTTAAGAAAATTAATATTTTCCGTCTAGGATTTATTGCAGTTTTCTACATCTCCCAAGCATAAAGTTGGACAATGACATTCAAGCTGTTAAAGGTGGCGCAGAATTCTTCCACTGTGGTTTCGTGCCCTCAGGATAAGGCTTCAATAAACCCGTTAAATGATTTCACCCAAGTTCTTTGATGACAGCTGAATAGTTTTCCTGCTGGATGTGCAGCTTTTAAACATCTCTCGGGTCTCTGTGTATCTACTCGGGCATGATGTTTGATGGAAGATATGCGACAGTTATATTTACAGTGTCTTCAGTTTGCTGTTTGTTCACGTAGATGTTCTCTTTTTATCCTGCGTGGAAGCAAATTTGTTGCTCAAATATTGGGCAAAAGAATTAAGAAGCATCGCATATGCAGTGCTGGCGACTATCTGGGTGCATGCGAGGGGCTCTTTTCTGCCGCTGATACAACATATAACCCTCTTCCTCCGTTTGCCTGGCAAACTCCCGCGGAGGAGGGAAAGTCGCTGCTGTTGGTCCCCTTTTTGATGCGCCCTCTCCGTGGCCCCCGGCGGCTCGACTCCTCTGCCTCTCTGTCGGAGCTGGGTGGCAAATCCTCCACAAAAGACGGCTCACAAACTCTGTCTCATCTGCCGGGTGCCCTCTGACACTGGGTATGAAAGTTTCACTCATCCTCCTTCTGAAGTCTACTGAAGTCTCCTTTGTGACGGCTTAAGTTCACCTCCCTTCATGCGCCCACATACTCATCCCTGACCCACCAGAGCTCAAAGAAAAGTTTAATAGACGAATGTGGCAGCCTTCAGGAACAGCTGGTCTACTGTTCGATATGGTGATTTCTCTGCAACTTTTAAGGCCACTATGATGTTAATGGCTTTTTTTTATGTCTATTTAAACTCTAATGATCTGATCTCATTTTAAGATTTTGTATTTCTTTTACCAGCTCGTCTCCTTCATAGTTTCCTGGTGAAACATTTGATTTGAAGCATTATTGGCACAATACTCTCTGATTTATAAAAAAAAAAAAAAAAAAAAAAAAAAAAAAGCAACGCAGCCCCCAATGCCTTTCTCCATGAAATGATTCTTATTTCATTTGTTTTGATTGCAGAAATGATTTTCCAGTGTCTGTCATCAGTTTCAAATCACCAGTAATGCATGATGATGCCAGTGTTCACCCGTGTCATGGAAATTCTGGGCTCCCGACAAGTACAGAAAACTAGGAACCCCTCAGGCGCTCCCTTCATACCCTCCCGCCCCCACCCGTCCCACCGCCTGTGGCTTTATGCCCCAGGCCTCTCAGCCCTAGCAGGCATGGAGGATGAGGGGTGAGGGGCACAGATGCTGCTGCTCTGTTCTCCATCAGCCTAATAAGAACAGGCACTACAAATAAAACAGGCTGGTGTGCAAAAAAGAAAAGAGGGAAAAAAAAAAAAAAAGCACTGGTACGTGCCACGACAGGAAGCTGTAATTTCAACACTGTGTGCCTGACATGCAAACTATGGTTAATATGGTCTTACCACCATTCATGGGCATCCTTAGAGAGATTCGTCTTGAACACAATTCATGGCTAGTGTTTGCCGAGTGTCTTTTATTTTGTTAATAATGCATCATTTACTTCAGGCCCACAGACTAAGAGCAGCATTAGCTTAGAGCTCTTGTTATTCTCAGTTGTTCCAAAACAGCTTACCTTGACACCAAGTCATTTTTCATTTTTGCTCTAAACCTTTAAGGGACTGTACATAATGATTGATGTTGGGAAGCGGGGTGTACTTTATGTATCATGTTTTAAAAACTCAAGACTCCATATATTAGTCATATTTTCATAGTAAATATTCAAAATTTAGATGATATATACAAATGTAAACATTTATTATTTTAATACAACATAAATTGTCACGATGTGCGTCATCGATACGCACATTAGGAGTGAAAACTGGCACTTGCCCATTTTACAGCACACAGATGATGTATCCATTTCAGCAAATGTCCCACCCACACACATGAGCTTTTAAATGAACAGATATTGCCACTGTAGTGAAAGAGTGAAATGGGCCTAGGCACCAGCTCTGGCTCCTGTTGATTGAAAATGACACGTTCTTTGCTGGAGACAACACTCAATCACTAATCACCAGAAGAGCCATGTATTTTGAGATTCAGGAAAACTGAATCTCAAAAGCAAAGGCTGACATAAAATACAGGGTCAAAAACAAATGAAAAAGACTCTAGGCTGCTCTCCAAAGCAAGTCAGACTACCCTCACTTCAGCAGTTACCCTTACTTCCCTTTTTCTCACAACCCAAAAAATGTTTTTACAGTCCCTAACAACAAGTCCATCTTGTAGATGAATTTTCTTGAATTGGAATAATGGTTCTTTCATTGTCTTTTGTTTAATTTCCAGGGTTTAAAGTAAGATATATCAATCTACACCTACTGCTGCATTGACAGTCATCCTTTCAGAACGTTTATTTACAGTGGTTGCAAAACATTTATTAGAGCTAACATTTTGGAGTGCCCTCTTTTCAATTTTCAAACCATCTAGTCCCAGCAAAAACAAGCAAGCAATCCCTGAAGCTATCCAAAGACAGCAGGGATTCAGGCGATTTCTCAAAGTGGAAAAAGTGATGGAGGCAAGCAGGGTTTGCCCAGCAGCTCACCAGATGATGTATGCTCCCAGACTCCCCCGGGGCGCCACCAAGAGGTTAGACTCTAAGAAAATCAAACGGCCCAAACAGTTGGATCAGACTGTTTCCTGTCCTCTGAGCCACACATCACTAGACATCCAGTATTTTTGTCAGTTAAGGGGACGCTCTTCTTCCCCCTCCCGCCCGTTCGCTCTCCCCCCTCTATGCTCAGCTTCAGATTCAAGAATGTCTTGCTTGAGATCTTGTCGGCTTGTTC